>NC_060207.1:30502500-30715000 GCF_021130785.1 Homalodisca vitripennis
GTGCGTCGTAAAATGGGTTTAGCATGACTCCAGGTTAGGGTGTAGTGTGTCCTTGGAACGGCTGGGTAACAATAGTCACGTGGAATTGAAGCGGACGTTTCTTTCAGTTATAAAATTTCAACTAACATACATACTCCATTATATTATTACGAGCGAATTTGAGGATATAAATAACAGAGGAAAGGATTAAAATGATGAGCTCCCCTTTCAACGTGACTCATGTATAAATAAACGGACGAAGTGCCCAAACCTCTGTTTTGCTGAACATTATTCTAGCTACATATTACATTGGCTTCGTTTGTCTGTTGTGTAATGACATCGGATAGTTTACTTGATCAACTACGATTCAAAATTTTTTAAGGAAAATCTGATTTTATAAATTGAAGTGTAAGCGGATATTAAGGATGTAAACGTTCACATCAATCCAACCCAAAATAATAGAAAAATCATTAGCGGTCATCAGACTTATATTTAGTGTTTTAATTTTATATTGATGAATAAAGGGAAAATACGCAATTAGAACAATGGGCCACTCTTACATCATGCATAACACATTTCATGAAGAAATCTTAAAGATTAATTACTTTGATGGTGAGTTGGCCTGGAGTTGAGGTCTTGTAGGTTCAAGCTAGTTAGGCTTTCGCTTGTGACCTAAGCCATACTAAAAGAAAGTCATATATTTTAACTTATGCTTGACTCAATTAAGGTCAATTATTAACAGAGATCATTAGAAAAATCCCAACATCCGCACACAGTTCTCTTTCATAACAATATTGACGAAATCTCGTAATCTCTATCAGCTAATAATAATAACGTAATAATATTATTAGGGACCTTTACTGGGATAGCGAGATGTCTATTAATACAATTCCTGTACAAGTCATTGGAACAATCCCACATCCGCAGTGTCGAAACTAAGGTTGCTTTCTGTTATACAAACCAAAAGATGTTCGATGTACCGTGTTGATTGTAATAAATAAAATATATAGTAACAATCAAAACGTATTTGTAACGATGTTTATAAAAAAAATATGTAGGTTACTTAAGTCAATCTATCAAACTCTGCTAGAGACTGCAGATCGTTTAAAAAGTCTTCGATATATTGGGGAATTGGGTCCAATCATATCAGCAGCATTGATAGGTGAAACAAATGGTTTTGTAAATATTTTCTTGTAGATGCGAAACAAAATATACCATTTACGCATATTATTAGGAAAAAAAGCATATTTTATGCATTTTAATAATTTACTTAGTTTAAAACAATAAATGATGAAATGAAAAACCAGAAAGAATAAGTATACAGTATTTAAAAATTAGACTGATTTTGTTAAGTAGATAAACAAAGTTTCAACTCTCTCAGATTTCAATGGCATGTTTCAGATGCACATCATTTAAATAAATGTAGAATTTCCTTATGGAACTGACATGATGTACAACATAAACAACTGCACGAGGAAATTGCGCTATATAGAAGCAACGTGTATAGATTCTATCTGTGTATTCAAGGTAATAGTTGTTACAAGAACAAAACACTCCGTATATAAATGAGCCTTTTGTGGTTTGAAATGTCATGTACTTCGTTTACTAAATGTGTATCTCATTTTGAAACCTTTCGTAAACAACAAATTTCACAGCAAAACAATTTCAACTACAGATACATGATTAATTACAAGATAACCTACATCAGTGTTTTTTTTTCCCAATGAAACAACGCACCAAGCAATAGTTTTCTGTTATAGTCCAGGAGCCGATACCAAATTTCTATTGTACGAGTAAAAGTATGCCACTTAATCCGTCTTGAATCCCGTAGAAAAAATCCCTCTCAGAAAGAAACTTGACCAAGATTTTTAAGAAATAGCTTCTGATTTAATAATTCTGCCGGTTTTGACGCGAACGTCCCTTTCCTACTCACGAATACAAATATATAATTTACATTTACATAACACTAAAATATACTACAAAGGTTACAAACATATTTACACCTATTTCTAAAGACAACTATGTTTGTTAACAAAACACATAACCTTTGAAATTAAGTACTAAAACATGTAAGTCATACCACAATAACTTTAAAAATTTCACAAAAGTACTATAATCTACAAGTAAGTATATTAGATGAAATATACCTAATTCCGTGTCATAACGGAAACTATACAGAAATTGTAATATGTGATATTTATTACATGAGAATCAATCAACGTTTTTTACAAGAAACTCGTACCTGCGACGATGAGGATTTAGTATGATCTCATCTCAGTTTCAATACTTTGATTTTTTTCGAATTTGTCTGTTCGCTTATTAGGTTTCTATATGATGACTCTTTATATTACTGTGAGATTTCTTACGCCAAATTTAAGTAATGTTAAAATAATTTACATATTTGCGTATGCTAATGGGAAACTTACAAACGAATCAACACTACCATCCAATGATGGTAATGTATTACATCAAGCATCACTTTCCTACTAATACATTCACACAGTAACAAATCTTTGTTAATATTAAGTTAATTTAAACTAATGTAATCTGTTAAAAAAATTACCAGAGATGCTTCTTAGTTATTTGATGCACTTGTTATTAAATTAAAATAAATCAACGGTAATAAAAACATTTTTCAATGATTTTTATAAAAACAAACAATACTAGCATAAAAACAAATAGCACGGGCATGAGTAATAAAAGAATGTTAGGTGAATTTAATCTAAAATTTACATTATGTAAATATTAAATATACAGATTACTAAATACATTTATTTCTCACAACAACGATATAAATTATAATTTATCCTTATTTTACTATGGTAACGGTAACTCACAAAGTTCACTACATGTTATAAATTTGCATATTGTAAGTGTCAATGGTGATGGTGAATATTAAATTACTCCAAGGAATGCTTCATCAGTCTGCTAAGGAATGCTGTTAGACTACGCCTTGATTATTAATGTAGCTCGCGGCTCGGCCTGAATAAAACTACTCTGACTACTACAGATTAAATGTAGTATTAGTGCTGATAAACTAAAGGCTTATCAAATATATAAATATATATAGAGTGTATACGAGTACATACATGACTCCACCAAACTTCACTATAGTCGCAAAGTCATTGTGCCATTTAATAAATCTAAGTATTATATCCAGTATTTTCCTAGTAATTTTAAAATGGCTAATATTGTGTTATCCCTTTACACAAATCAAATAAATTTAGTAAAAAAAAATAACTCCAGACCGATTTACCTACTCAGCGTATTTTGTAAGGTATATACAACGGAGAATTCCAGAACAGTTAGTATCTTATTTTCATCAAAACATTTTAAGTGACTATCAGTATGGATTCATAAAAGATAAAAATATAAACGAAGTCCTATTTGATTTTAATAACCAGATAAATGTCTGCATTCCAAGAGGTTATCTTTCTATGCTTGTTTTTCGCGATCTTAAGAATGCGTTTGACTCCGTTAAAAAAATCAAATTAATAAAAAAACTAGAAGCTATTGGTGTACGTGGAAGCACCCTTCTATGGTTTTCAAGTGACCTCACAGATAGAACACAGTAATATGTAAATCCCTGCGTGATGGCTAGTGACCATTTGTCAGTGGATTATTGGTGTTGTTTAGGGAAGTGTTCTCGGACCAATTTTATTTTTAATCTATATCAATAATATTTCTACAATAAATTTAAATGGAAAATCTTTTTATTTGCTTAGCATGTAATTTTTTAAAAGGTTAAAATCGGACAAGGGACAAATTAAAGGCTCATAGTGACTTTGTGGCCTATAAGAAATGGCTGGATCAAAACATTTTCAATCTTAACGTTTTAAAATGTTTACCACTATCCTTGCGCTGTGTTTCTGAAGTATTTAAAAAAAATCTAATCGTACATAGCTGTGGAAATTATCTTAAATGTAACAAATGTACATGCGAAAGTATAGAGTTAATATTTTACAAGTATTCTGGAGTTATCTTTGATTACACAGAAAGACATGGAAACATCATATAGATTATTTAGTTAAGCAACTAAAACGGTTTATTTATGCTTTTCTACAACTAAACAATGTTCAAAATGCAAGCGAGATAAAACTAGCATATTATGCTTAAGTTCAAACTTGCTTTATTTTTTAAATATTGCTTGGGGGAGGGGGGAGGGAGAGCTAATAGTACCCTTGTTGCTAATAGCCTTGTATAATAGTTTTGTTAGCTAATAGTATCAACACCTAGTTTTTATGCCTATAAATTAAACAATATAAACCTACTTATTGTGTTAAAACATTATGTAATTGATTATAATATACTAGCGGGCCCGGCGCGCTTTGCTGCGCATTTCAATAATTTTTTGCAAAAGTTGCCCGCGGCTTCGCACGCAATTTCCCGTTGAAAACAGTACACTATATTCACTTATTCTTTTTCTATCACATTCTAAACATTGCTGAGATAATTGATAGTCGTTCCATCGTGAGCCTCTTGGGCGTATTATGAAGGTATGTACCATATTCCTGCCTCTATCTAGCTGTTACCCACGGCTTCGCACGCAAATCTTAAGAACCGAAGTCCTTATATTACTTAGTAAATTTTTTTTTTTTTACTATAATAAATTTTAGATTAAATTAGTTATATCTCCGATGCCACGATTGAGCTTGCTTTGTTGTCTCGATCGAGAGAATATGTACACACGGAGTTTTGAGAACCATACTTCTGTCAAAAAAAAAACAACTAAGGTTGATTTTATAACATTCTTTATATTTGTAGCCAACGTAAGATAGTAATTATGATATCTGCATTACTCTTCTGATCAAGCATGAGCATGGTTTATATTAAATAAATATTGCAGTTAAAGGTGAATTTTTACATCAAATTTGAATTGTATTATCTGGATAGTAAAGTCTATGTTTAACAGTGATTGCAAAATACAGTTTAAACAAAATTTGTCGTTTCTCTTAAGCTTACTCTATGCTTTAAAACTATAAGTGTAATATATGTTTACAAAGAACAGCTGATTAAAAATTTGAAAAGACGTTAACATATGTTTGCTGCAATGCATTTCTTATGGGTATTTCTGTAACCAGTGGGGCGGAATCCTGAATCGGGAAAGGGATGGGCATAGCTTATAAACCTTCTCCGTGGAAAAATACATATAACGTACAAATTTTCATCATGATCGGTCCAATAGTTCACGATTCCATAAAGGACAAACATACAAACATTCATTTATATATATATAGATAAACAAAACTGTATGCATTCCAAAAAATTCCATATTAGTTTAAAATGTCTCCAAGCCTGTACACTATATGATGTTTATTATATTATGTTTATAAATAAAAATGACATTAAACTAAAATTAAAAGTATGCTGTATTTGTTTTGATGATATTACACATCTACTCTGGTATCTTCTTGGCTGAGGAACTAAAAGGTATAATTTTAACCCACGCTATCAATCTTTTCACTACCTTACAGTGAATTGAGTGAAGATGTGGTTTGGTTTCCGACGGTGATACAACTTGCATGCACACTTTAGAGCGATAAAGCATGCTAAGCATTGTTTTCGAAAAGTTTGAACCAATTTTTACATACAACCGCGATGACTTGAAACATTACACAGTAGACAAGTTATATAAATTAATTAAAACTCGAGAGTTATAAAAAGTAACGTATTTTGGCCGTTAATTTAAAAGCATGGAACAGGCGAAGAATAACAACACGGAACCGGTTATTGTTCTATAGGAACGTACACGACAGGAACAATGACTTCTACATGAAAAATGTACTTTGGAAATGCGGTTAGAAACCACTGTCCACACCAGGGTCAGTTCGTTGTGTTTGTTTATCCGCGTGACCGGGATGTAGACGACAATATTTTTGTCTGGGATTCATTATTTTCATTCATCAGAGATCCAACAATGGATGAAACGATCATCAGTGCAGGTTCAAGTTATTAAGCAACGAGGTATTGGAATAAATAGGACAACGGATCTTCACTACACCTGATTCTTCTTCTCTCAATAGATTCTAAGCTTAAGGCGATTGAGAGAAGCATAATCGGCAATGAGGATTCCTTCGTTATTTACAATTATTCACACGGTTAGTTGATTGTTCAATTGAAATATAAATACACTATATGTTTAAATAGAAGATTTATATTTTAGAGGAATTAACAAACATAATATAAGAAATATAATTTAATATACACAAATAATACTTCAAGAATTCGTAAAACTGGCTGAGATAAAAGTTTTCATTTAAAAAAAACAGAAAAACGAAAATTATTTCTCCTTGGACTTTTGAAAATACAAATTTGCTTGGCAAATTCGATTATAATTTTAAATATGAATTAGTTTGCCTTCGTTATAAACTAAGTGTAAGATTAAAACAAAGGGGTGTGTAATCGGATATGACAACACTACTGAGCTCTGTTAACATAGCTAATTGTTGATTCAGCTGATTAATGATACCAAAGTGTTAATACTGCTTGAACGTCTCAACGACGTCAGTACAGTCGAATACTGTATATCAACACTGTATATTGTTCACTTAAAAACACACATGATATAAACAGTTTATCACAAGTTGACATATGATATAAAACAATGGAAAGAATTACCCGAGATATGTTAGATAGATTAAATCATTATTTTGATATTACTAATCTAACCCCTAACAGTACCAGGCTTTGGTGGGATTCACTTCAGAGTATAGTTCATTTCATTGAAGACAGACAGAATCGACAGATAATCGTACAGAAAGGAAATTTTTATATTCTCCTGGCAGACAAAAGAGAAAATTTCTCAGAATTGTGGGTGAATAGGACAACAACACTAAGCCAAATTCTATTGTCTACGTAGAAATGAAGTTTCGTGCAAAAAAATTTAAAGTTTACAGATGAAAGTTTTTTTCAAAATATCTTTGTCCATTAAATTGAGTTTCATATCAGAGTTTAAATAATACAAATCTACATACCAAGACACCAAAATGATGATGGATGTGTTGAGACAATTAGGCTACATGTGTTGATGTTTCACATGTTACGATATTTACGATATCTTATCCATATACTGAGTTTGTTTACCCATATTTTTACTCTTTAATTTTTGTTGCCACGATGGTTACCCATAAGATCAGTGTAAAAATATCCACGAACGCTCAGGCAAATCCATAACGTAACATGCACCATCATCGAACTGAATGTGCCTCATCTAGAAATGAAGTTTCATGTACAAATATCCACGAACGCTCAGGCAAATCCATAACGTAACATGCACCATCATCGAACTGAATGTGCCTCATCTAGAAATGAAGTTTCATGTACAATTTTAAGTCTATAAATCAGTTCTTTTTCGAGATATCGTGCGGCCAAACAGACAGAACTGAAATGTTTTCCAGTCCCACGAGTGATCGGCTTTTCTAACGCTCAAAGAAAACACAGCTAAATTCAAATGTTAAAGAATATTATATTAAAGCTAAACCAGAGTAATGGAAACTAGCTTTTGTTCATAAATGTACCAAAATACCTTTTCTTCATAAATGTACCAAAATACCTTTTGTTCATAGATGTACCAAAATCCCAAATTTAAAGCCAGTTAAAAATAAATAAAATATATTAGCATTTATTTTAGATGGATCTTGAGGCCTAAATAAACAATAACATCAGGGGCCATTATCGTCCTGGTTCAACAAACAGATGTTCCATTTAACATATGTATCCGACACGTACAGTACTTTAACAGTTGGTTATATTTGTTCTCAATAACGTCTTCTTTGGTTTAGTCTTTATTGTTATTGTTTCCTCATTTAATGTTAATATTTTTTTTGCAAACATAGAACTACGTAATAGCGAAATATCTGTTTGTTAGCTCATTTTAAAATCAAATAGTAGGTAACAGATACAATTGTATATTTAGCTAATAGTAGAGTATTTTTTATAATATTTTATTAGTTTAATTTCTTACAGGCTGTTGAACTGTTTACATTTTGACTCAAGAAGTCTGAAAAGTAAACCCGATTCATTTTCAACTGCCCAGTAAAAAAAACTCGTTTTGTTTTTAATGTGAAAATGAAAAGAAAAACTGTGATCTTGGTTCTAAGATTGCATGTGTCATAACTGCCATAAACTAAGTTTCTTTATTCTGTAAAACGGAGTTTGATTGAATTTAATGTTGATTGAAGATAGGCTTAAACAACAAAGTTGAAATATTTCAACACTTTAACTGTGTAGCAATCTTTAATTACAGTGTGAATCAGAAAACATACGGTACATTTAAGAAAAAAACCAAAATGATTAAGAAGAAGACAACAGCCATTTTTTTTTTTTAATAAACACTGAACAAAAAGTACTTGCTCCGCCGGGAGTCAAACCCGGATCTCTCACTTGCCGGGTGAATGTGCTACCATTACACCACAGAGCGCTTACTTTTTCCGATTCAATTATTTTGTATTTGGCCATATCTGTCACATATGCGTTTAAATAAGCAAACTAACATATGATCGGAAGACCAAATACTTGCCAAACGACTTTTATTTACATTAAATTGTATAAATGTCAATAGCCTTATTTAATTTCAATAAACATTGAATCACAAAAAGTACTTGCTCCGCCGGGAGTCGAACCCGGATCTCTCACTTGCCGGGTGAATGTGCTACCATTACACCACAGAGCGCTTACTTTTTCCGATTCAATTATTTTGTATTTGGCCATATCTGTCACATATGCGTTTAAATAAGCAAACTAACATGTGATCGGAAGACCAAATACCCGCCAAACGACTTTTATTTACATTAAATTGTATAAATGGCAATAGCCTTATTTAATTTCAATAAACTTTCTTTTATATATATATATATATATATATATATATATATATATTCTAATTTATAATTGTCAACATACGACTAATATAATAATTAGATTGAAAATAACATGAAACATCGTACTCTTATACCCCTAATACATTTATGTAAAAAAATAACACAAGTTTCGACAATTAGGCCATCACGGTAGTTAACCTCAAGTAACTTTAAAAAAACCTTATAAAAACAAAGAAAATCGGAGCAGTAAATTTTGTAAGCATAAAGTAAACTATTGTATTGTCTTTCAAATTCGTATCAATATATATTTTTTAAATTTAAATATGCAAATACGTGCGAAAGTATTATAAGAATACACTAAAATATCAGTCTCTATGATTATATTTTTAACTTGGAAATTTGATTGATTGTATGCCTATTTTTAAATTTTGTCTATTAATTTGCACGTCATTAAACGTATTGTTAAATTTGTATTTAATAACCATTTATTTCTTTATAGTTACCTGAGATTAACAACCGTGATCATGGCATAACGAGTCGGTGAGTAAAAATATTTATATCATACTAGGTTAAATGCTTTCAATGTAAATATATGTATACTTAGTGAATTGAAAAAAGACAACCAATAAAGGGAAATTATCTGGGGCCACTCCATAATCCGAAAAAACTACACTCAGTTACAAATATAATTTCTTACATACTCTATGAATGATATATCTAATATTTGAAATGTTCATGTAGTCGCTACTAATGAGGAATACATTAAGGAATACATAATTTAACGTTAATTCACTTACAAAAACTACAAAAAACCAAGTTTCAGGTTTTTTAAATGTATAAAACTTAAAATTAAGGTAAACTCTAATCAAGTACGAGAGGTGTGAGAGGAAATTGTGAATTGGAAAGTACAGAAATTATATTACATACTTTGTCCTTTACGTTAGGGTATGATTAAAAACTAGCAGAGGACGCAAGTAGTTTACTGAATTCTGTAGAGAGCCAATAATATCAAGGAGTAGCCTAAGTCTGGTGGCCTCACTAGTGGAGGTGTGGAAGTGGAGGGATGATGGAGAGGGAGCAAGCAGTGATACATCAAGACCTGCAATCGTCTCTCGACATCTCATTTTCTGACTCCCCGCCACGTGTTAAAGCTCCTTCTCACATACAATAGCAAGGAGTAAGTCTGGAGGCCCCGCTAGTGGAGGTGTGGTGGTGGAGGCATGATGGAGAGGGAGCAAGCAGTGATACATCAAGACCTGCAATCGTCTCTCGACATCTCATTTTCTGACTCCCCGCCACGTGTTATTGCTCCTTCTCACATACAATAGCAAGGAGTAAGTCTGGAGGCCCCACTAGTGGAGGTGTGGTGGTGGAGGTGGAGGCATGATGGAGAGGGAGCAAGCAGTGATACATCAAGACCTGCAATCGTCTTTCGACATCTCATTTTCTGACTCCCCGCCACGTGTTATTGCTCCTTCTCACATACAATAATAGCAAGGAGTAAGTCTGGAGGCCCCACTAGTGGAGGTGTGGTGGTGGAGGTGGAGGGATGATGGAGAGAGCAAGTAGTGACACATCAAGACCTGCAATCGTCTCTCGACATCTCATTTCCTCAGCCACCCCGCCACGTGTTATTGCTCCTTCTCTCACACATTGGCTCTCGATGTGGCGAAATACTTCTAAACCGACTCGACTAACCCGATATAGACAAGTATACAGCTTAATTTTGTTGATGTCAGAAAGTTACTCGCTATGAAATTCAGTTAAAATGATACGAGTACAGGTCCTGCTACCCAGCATTCTTTTCGGTCAATGCGATTATTTCACAAACACATTAATTTGATACTTTTAGGAGTTATTTTAATAGAACTTAATTTTACTATTAAACAATGTACTGCTCCTTTTACTATTGTTGTTTGTAATGGTGTAAAATTTAAGATTGTTTGGTATAAAATATCACAACAATGAAAATACGAGTATAATAACAGTAACGTAGCAACACGAAAATAGATTTCTACGAAATAAAAGCGTCAATATTGTAATTAGTATAATAGAACACCTTCAAAATGCTTCAAAAACAATAATTTTATTAAATGCAAATAAAAGTGGCCAGGTAATGGTACTATGAGAAGTATTTATTAAACATGTAATAGGTTTTATTTTGCTTTTAAGTTTGATTTTAAAATAATTTTAGCACTACATCAAGTGTTATTAGGACAAGTAATGTTTTAATGAAAGCTCTCGTCCTGTAATGACCGCTGAGATTAGCACATCACAAAAATACAACTTAATGTACAATGTAGCGAGTGTCCAGGAACTCCACACTTACATTTTAACCTTGGAACAGTGGGATGCTGGGTTAATAAAACCGCATCAAATTTCTACCATATCTATCAGCCTTCTATCAAGAGCGATAAAGTTACCTTTTACAGAGTGAATTGGATGTTCGAAATGTTTTATTCACCAGAATAGATTTCAAGGCACATAGTAAAAAAGTATTAGTCCGAAAACTTTTGCGTGGGTCATGTAAACTTTCAACGAAGTAAATCAGTTCATTTGCATTTGTTAGAAAATGATAATGAGGAATCACTCGACGGTTCATTCATTCCTTTAAAATATTAAATTTTGTAAGTTTACCCTACATTTTAGAGAAAGGGAGGTAATCGTCATGTGGTATTATTATAACCACTAAGATTTGGACATTTTAAAACTCCATACGTTTATGATGGAGATATAATTTTTGGGACACTCGGGGTATACAACTAGATATTTTCGGACACTTCCAACATTAAAATCCTTTACGCTACGCTACAAATACGTTGTTTGGCACGCTGCACTCTGAGATGCAAACCAATTCTAGCTTAGACAGTTCCTGATACATTATGTCTACAGGATGAAGTTTAACTAACGCTCACACAGAAACAAATCATCTATATATTTAAACAGATAAATGTTCTTACACCTACGATCCTAAAAACTGTCCCTTAAACTCTGTACTAAGGACCTACTGTGCCGCACTGCCTATCGTAGTCACCCTATGTATTAAGCTAGTCTTAGATCTGTATGAATTAATCACTTTACGTGATTCCTTAGCACTATTCACTTCGGTAATGGGCTGTAAAGTAGCTTCGTTAGTTGGCGATTCGAGGCTGACAATCATAATTACATTTCCAGTTCGCTCCAACCCGTTTGCAGATATTAAATTTCCTCCTCTGAACTTAATAGCAATTAGTAGTGAATGGAATAAGCGTCGAGGGACATTTATTATGTTTTCTTGAAATGAACCGTTACAAAATCGATCGTGTTTCACTAATATAAGAATAACTACTTTGTGATTTTTATTAGATGTCAATTGAAGGATAGAATGTAAATACTTTTATAACAGATACAAGCTAAAAAAAGAAAAAGGACAATAGTTCGTATTTCGACTTGTATTTGCATCATCAGCTATACATTATGTGACATACCTCAATATTCTTAAATTTATAATAATATATCTACAAATGCTATCTACATTATAATCCATGAAGTTTAATACTTTTACCTTACAAGTTGGATAGTGTACTGTTTGTATTTTAAAATCTATATAGTAAATAATAGTGCGTACCTATACATTTAAAAAGGAACCTGACACATTAACAGAAGACTGAGATTTAAAAGAAATTTATATCAGATTATCAGTTTATACTAGTTTTAATATACATAATGATTCTACTGAAAATTAACAATATATAATTTTAAATACAAATCTTAACATTAAACATATAAAAATATTTTAGGTTTGAGAGATAAGACTACTAACTGTTCTACGACGCAACGTTACTATCGATGTTGTAAAGATCCACGGGATTCTCTCAAAGCCGATTATTATAACAACAAGGAGACTTGTTTGCGATATGATGTTACGGCGCGACGAGGGGGTAGGGTAATTAACAAAATAGAACCATTTTATTTTTTTATTTCATATTTCAAATGGCCTTTACTATATCGACATAACAAAAATAATTTAATAGATTAATACAATTCGTATATTAATATGGGTAGATATGTATAGTCATAATGTTCCAAATAAATAATTTAAAATACGATTATACATAAAACTCAAAAATGAAAGGCATATATGCTCTGGAACATTAAAATTCAATTTAATTCAAGATAGCAAAACCCTCAATTTATAAATTTGCCATTAAAAACAAAAGCGTATCACTTATTGAACCACCGTGGATCGTCAGAAGATCGTGGAGGGCATATATGATTATGTAAAAAAATTACCTTAACTAAATAACATAACTAAATGAATCGAACAGAACAATATATTGGTGATAATATAGGCACAAGTATGTAGTCTTCAATATACTACGATTGTAACAGAAGTAAACTTTTCATAAATTTTCTAATATGTAGATTTCATTAGGTTGTGTAAATACTACTTTAAAAAGCCTGTCGCTTTAGCAGTTACACAAACGTAAAACTACACAACGTGAGTAGTAAATGATTCATAGTCTGTAGATTTAATGTTATTAAAAAACTGTATAATTAAAATTGTTCTAAAGCACGTCTATCAATCCTTCAAAGACTGCATCTACACGATTAATAAGAAAACCGTTCAGGCGTCTTGTTTGAAAAGCCTGAAATAAAAAATGGCGATAAGAGGTGAATATTTAAAAAACACAATCACGAGTAATTTCAGTACTACTGGAGCGGTCTGTTAGTGAACAAGCTTTGGATAAACTATAAACTTCACATTGATCTGAACTGTCGCAGTTACGGAGATCTGTGAAGGGGTTATCACGTCTGATCGTACACTCTAATAAGTACAATGCTTTGAGCCAAATCACACTGAAGTGGTTTTGTATAAATAACTTCCTTCTTTGGGTTTGTCTTAAACTTCAATAATGGAGCTTTGTGACATAAAATCAGCACACACAACCACATCCTTTTAAACAATTTTGAATTAAAAAGAACATCCATCGTAAAACAATTTAATAAGTACAATGCTTTGAGCCAAATCACACTGAAGTGGTTTTGTATAAATAACTTCCTTCTTTGGGTTTGTCTTAAACTTCAATAATGGAGCTTTGTGACATAAAATCAGCACACACAACCACATCCTTTTAAACAATTTTGAATTAAAAAGAACATCCATCGTAAAACAATTTAATAAGTACAATGCTTTGAGCCAAATCACACTGAAGTGGTTTTGTATAAATAACTTCCTTCTTTGGGTTTGTCTTAAACTTCAATAATGGAGCTTTGTGACATAAAATCAGCACACACAACCACATCCTTTTAAACAATTTTGAATTAAAAAGAACATCCATCGTAAAACAATTTAATAAGTACAATGCTTTGAGCCAAATCACACTGAAGTGGTTTTGTATAAATAACTTCCTTCTTTGGGTTTGTCTTAAACTTCAATAATGGAGCTTTGTGACATAAAATCAGCACACAAAACCACATCCTTTTAAACAATTTTTAATTAAAAAGAACATCCATCGTAAAACAATCTAATAAGTACAATGCTTTGAGCCAAATCACACTGAAGTGGTTTTGTATAAATAACTTCCTTCTTTGGGTTTGTCTTAAACTTCAATAATGGAGCTTTGTGACATAAAATCAGCACACACAACCACATCCTTTTAAACAATTTTGAATTAAAAAGAACATCCATCGTAAAACAATCTAGAACTTTCTATTAATAGTTACACCTAAATTACTCAAAGAATTATTTTCAGTTTGTATCTCATATAAGCGCTAGAAGCATTAGTAGGGAGTAGTAGATTAAAATGCCTCCGGATAAGACTACTGTGTGATCTGTGAAGTCTTTCAATGGTGGGAATCATCCGTTATAATATATCTTACGTCTCCCATCTCAGTGGCGACATTGAAATTTATGTTGGGATATTTATTTATTGATTTAAAGATTTTTCGTTTTTAATTTATATTTTATATCCATAAAAAATTTCACTTTTTTATATTTGTATATTTTTACTGACATTAATAGATGTTTTATTACTGTTTTATTTGGAGATGTATACGGTTATTTCCAGTATACTACTTTATTACTTTTTGCTATTATAACTAACTGTGTTTTAATATAGTTATCCATTTAATCAGTTTAAAGTAAAGGAAGATCCATGCAGTTTTAACTATGTCTGTATTAATAAAAACTCATCCCATTTCTCATGAAATGTTCATCTCGAAAGAGGCCCGGGTTACTACCCGGTACTGCCAACATAATAACGACAAAATACTGCCGTCACGTAGTATAGGTAATTGCAATTTTATTACACTTGTAACTTTTATATTTGGCTTTCATGTCATTGCTTTGTAGTCTGCATACAGTTCACTGATGATTTATGGTGATTCCAACCTAGCATCACATGTACTATATGTCCCTTGTACTTTATAATACACACACGTCAAACATCAGTTTCAGAAACTACAAAAATATCAATTGAGATATTCTCAATAATAAGAAAAGACACCCACAGAACTCGGTTGCAATAAACTCTCAAACAAGCTATCTTCAGAAAAATAGGTCGATACTAAGAGGTCGAGAGCTAAACGTTTGCGCGATGGCAAAGAATCTAGATGCTACAATACAGTGAAGGATGAGTTATTAGACAAGTTCTCATTTACACACTACCTTTGTTAAACAATTGACCCATCAAGTTTCAGCCTACAAAAATATCAATTGAGATATTCTCAATAATAAAAAAAGACACCCACAGATCTCGGTTGCAATAAACTCTCAAACAAGCTATCTTCAGAAAAATAGGTCGATACTAAGAGGTCGAGAGCTAAACGTTTGCGCGATGGCAAAGAATCTAGATGCTACAATACAGTGAAGGATGAGTTATTAGACAAGTTCTCATTTACACACTACCTTTGTTAAACAATTGACCCATCAAGTTTCAGCCTACAAAAATATCAATTGAGATATTCTCAATAGTAAAAAAAGACACCCACAGATCTCGGTTGCAATAAACTCTCAAACAAGCTATCTTCAGAAAAATAGGTCGATACTAAGAGGTCGAGAGCTAAACGTTTGCGCGATGGCAAAGAATCTAGATGCTACAATACAGTGAAGGATGAGTTATTAAACAAGTTCTCATTTACACACTACCTTTGTTAAACAATTGACCCATCAAGTTTCAGCCTACAAATATATCAATTGAGATATTCTCAATAATAAAAAAAGACACCCACAGATCTCGGTTGCAATAAACTCTCAAACAAGCTATCTTCAGAAAAATAGGTCGATACTAAGAGGTCGAGAGCTAAACTTTTGCGCGATGGCAAAGAATCTAGATGCTACAATACAGTGAAGGATGAGTTATTAGACAAGTTCTCATTTACACACTACCTTTGTTAAACAATTGACCCATCAAGTTTCAGCCTACAAAAATACGAGCAAAATGATAAACTGCCGGAGGAAAACTCTCTCCCGTTGCATTATTTATGAACGACTGTTTTGCTTATACGAACCAAACAACCAATACGCTTCGCTGTTTTGATTCCAATACGCCAAAGTTGTAATCTTGTTTTGAATAACATGAAACATATTATAACGTTTAAAAGCAAGAGTAATATAATAAAATATTCAAATATTTCAATACCCTGGGAATTTTTGAAAATAAAACAGAAAACTGAAAAATTTTAACTACAGAAATGTAGAAACGGTAATTAAATAAAGTTCACATTTTGATCTTGGGTTGATAGATTACATACATTTCTAAACTATTCCCTCGCAGTACATTTTGTGATCATCATCCAATAACAATAAGACTATTTGTTCAAACCAAATAATTTTCTTGAAAGAAAAACAATCTTATTTTAATATGAGGCTCCAATGTTTTTATAGATACATCCGCCTCAGAATTGAAATTTTAAATAATAACAATAAAACAGGCAAAGAAATACAATTACGGTAAGAATCTAAGAAATAAGATCCAATTAACGAAACCTTAATGTACCCTAAAAAGCTATTGCGACAATTCAAATGTATACATTAATATTACTGGATACATTTTATCAATACATCTTTGTGTATAAAGATTTTACCCTACATGAATTCATTATGAATTGAATAAGTTTCAGATGTAAAACATAAAGCTATCATGCTTTAATCCTACGGATGGTGTATAACTCATAAGAGAAATCGAATAAGTGGCCTTGCAAGATACTTTAACACTGTATACTCGTGCATACGGCCTATACCTACGTAGTACAACCTTCCAGTACCTTGTCCCTTGCAAAGGACACAAGAAAGCTCATGGTCGAGAAGTGTGTACTGTACGGAATAGTGGACAACAACATTTGTAAAATAACAACTCTCTTTACTTTCGAGATTCCACAGTAACACGGGAATATCCAAAGTTAAAAGATCACGGCATGAGGTCACTGGACTGTCAGGAGGGAAGTTAAAACGTCATTTGATAGCGAATTCGTGATATCCGTTCCCCAGAGCGGGGAAGCATGACTTGGTAATGAGGAAGAACAGACGAAATGCCCGAGTCTCGGGAGACAATGCAAGATTACTCCCACACTCCGACCATCCCTGTGGGGCTGTAGGCCGCTACACCGCTTCTTACTGCCTCTCTTCGGTCGTTTTTAAATGTTCTTATATATATATATATATATATATATATATATATATATATATATATATATATATATATATAAATTTTAGTGTAAACATGTTGTCATTAATTGTTTGTTGTTAATATAAAATAAAACAAATGGGATGCCGTTGGCCACTCACGGAAGAACAACAACGTGAAAACTGAGACAGTTACTTGTTCGGAGACATTGGTAAAAATAGGAGTTTTAAGATATGCTAATTTTGGAAAGGGAAAGAGAGTAATAAATTATATTCGATCACAGACTATTATTGATTTAATACACACAATATATTAATGTGATACCATAATCGAATGTATCGGATACAACTTATAGACAAGGAATGTTGCCCAACTGAACATTTCTTTACATTACCGATGTTATTCACAGCAATGGCTACGGAAACAAATTATTTGGGCATCACTATAGACCACAAATTGAAGTGGGAATTGCATATAAACAAAATGATAAAAAGATTAAAAGCTGTATCTGCGAAACTCTATTACTTAAGAAGTACCCTTCCCGGTTCAGCAATCAAGATAATTTATAAGTCGATGTTTGAATCCTTGATGCGGTATGGGGTAGAGGTATGGGGTACAGCCTCTAAGTCCATCATAAACCGGGTGGATATCTTGCAAAGAAGAACACTATATCAAATGGTGGGCGTGCCACAATTGCAGCGCAATTTCCAAATTCCTGATAGCCTTTTACTATACAGATACAATACCTTAAATTCCAAACAACTTTTAAAATTAAAAATCATTCAAAAATACTACTTGTCTGATTCGTTTAAAACAGAAAACACAAAAACGTGCTATACATTTAGGAAATTAGATAAATATGAATTGCCGAGATTTTGTAATACATACGGGAAAGATTCGCTGAGTTACATTATTCCAAAAATATTTAATCAAATCCCTATAGAACTGCTAAAATTTAAAAATTTTTACATTGCTAAACCTTACATACTTGATTGGCTACTTGAAATGGAAAGTGATGAGTAGACTAGTGAACGTTTAGGATTAGGAAAATAGATTATATTGTAAAACCTTTCATATAATTGTACCTGTGAATAGCGTTCTATCTTATACATTGAAATTGGATTTATATTCTTACAGAATAAAGTGTGTGTGTGCGTGTGCGTGCGTGCGTGCGTGCGCGTTTGTGTGTGTGTGTGTGGGTTTGGATAAATTTAAACCTAATTCATAACCACTTGCTGCCACATTACGTTTGAATTCTTTAACAGTAAGGGTTTTAAATAAACTTAAAGTTTAATAAACACTTTACAAACTCTTACAATACGTTATTCCCAAAACTTCACAAAACTAAAATCATATTAAAATATAATATGAGTTTGGTTGAAATTTAACCAAGGTTTTTAAATAAGTTCGAAGTTTTCAACTTAGTTCTTGCGTTTTGCATCGTAAGTCTGCATCTAAAGATTGAAGAATAGGTTGTGGCGTGATTATGATTCATGTATATCTAAAATATCGAGGATTATGAGTAACTTATTACAAATGGATTATAAATAGTTGTAAATCCTAATAAAACTAGAAAATAAAATTGGTTATATAATAAATATAAATTTGTAGAACGGTTTGAAAGTTTCCATTAAACTAATGTGATATAACAAAAAAAGAAGAAAACCAAAATTATACTTAAAAAATAAAATTAGTCACATTCCAAAGTAAATTCATTTGGGTAGAATTGTATGACTGAATGACAAATTAATCTTGCAGCTAGTAAGTGAGAATATTTAAGGCCTGCAAGCAAAACCGGTTCTTATTTGATAAAACTGTTTACCAAAATGTATATTTCTTAAAAGTTTAATATTGGGTGTTGCTAAGCAAAGAATTTTTTTTCAGCACCTCGATGTGGAGGGGAAGCTTCAAGTTAAGCTTAAACCTTGATTTATGACTCCGCAGCGCATAACCATTAAATCATGTGAATTATGTGTTTTAAGTGAATATTAAAAGTTTCTTTTATCTCAAAGTGAATGCTATTACATGAGCCACTGAACCAGAAAGTCTTATCTCCAACCGCCTACTACTAAGGTGCGAGTTGTACGCACTGAAATAGATCGCGGTCTACGTTTACAATAAAACTTGCAATAAAACTTGTTATACGTCATTCGTCGACAGTAATCTTTAGCAGAATATTCAATATATTGCGAAAACATGTAAGAGTTACTAACCCACACATATGAATAAATAATAATAGGAATAATAAAATTGGAATGGGGATTGTGTAGATCAACCATAATTTCAAACGAGACAGAGGTTCCAACATAAATTAAAGTTTAGCAAACACAACAGTTGGTTAATTTATTACCTCTTGCGATTTTGATTAAGTATATAGGGCGTATTTACATATACTGTTCTTACATACACTGTTCTCACAGTTTATAACATTAGTTATAGAACATAAGTGCACAACTTATCAAATGTAATATATAGTGCCTGGAAGCAATTCCCTAGCGAAGCCACAGCGTATTAAGGAGAGCATATGAGAAATTGTACTCATAGATTAATGTATGAACTCATATAAGCTTAATTATGCAGCTTTGTACATATCCTAGTGGCATTGTAATTACATACATTACTTACGGATCACGTTAGTTCACATACCTGAAACAAAACATAAATACATTATTTTTAAACTATTTTATCATGATAAAATATAATAATAAATATATTATAAAACTGCTTTGTAAATACATTAGGAATACATAACCCATAAAAATAACAATTATGTACTTCGAGTTAAATAAATGCCAAATATTTATTTGAAGGTACAGTGTTTGTTTGTAAACCCATCACAATTGGCAAGTAGACAACGAGTTCTCGGCTCCGAATATTAATTAACCTCGATCCGCCTCATAGCTACTTAAGTTCTGATGGCGAGATACTTTTGTTGTTAACAACATTCCAAAGCCCACTCTAACAGTGGGACACCGGCTCCAACACCACATGTAACATATTCGCTAGAGTTTTATAAGCAAAATGTGTTGGTAGTTGTGGCTTTATCAGGGAAAAGATATGTTGCTAGGCATTCATCGATGTATGAGTATAAAGATACAGGAGTGTAACAATGTTGTTTTGCCTTATTTTTATTGCGCGGTTACACTCATACGAGTAAAGAAAAGGAAACTTAATAACGAAGGTTAATGTAATACCTGACGTATGACATCTTAAATATTTTAAATTCATTGTGACAGAACTCATTTAATGAAATTATTACGAGTATTTTTGTAACGGGTTTGCCTGTTAAATAAGAAAAATTGTTTCTTACTAAATATAATAAAATTTAAATGCCCTCAGATACAATTTTGTATTACAACAGTTGGATAAGAACAGACTGTAAGCAAACAAGTACTGTTGGTGAGCCGAATTTGCAAGCACAGTTCGAAGACCCCGTTGGGGATTTGATTTCTTGAACTAATCATTAGAGACAAAACGTGATGGTCTGTGACTCGTGATAGCTCTGATGAAACGGTTGACCCAAATCTCTACGTACTAATCACACGACAAGTACATTTGGCAAAAAAATTCACACGAGACGTTTACTCGGATACTAAAACCATGGAGGATAAATCTGTCCTATTTTAAGATTTGAAAGATTGTAATTTTCTCGTTACAATTTTAATGACTACTACTAATATTACAAAGAAACTTAAACAGCAAAATTGAAAAAGAGCTGAATAAGATAATAAATGTAATTGGAAACAAATGTGAGGATTAAACATTATAATTCATGAATAAAATTACACAAGAAAAACAATAGGAATTCACAATACTTTAACTCAACTCAACCTATAAATAAATTTACAACTAGTATTTATAGCTGTGTCCATATCAGCGATAAATCTCATGGACATAAAACATGTGTTTGTATAGCGAACTCTGGTGGAACATCGTCACGTCCATATCAAAAGATAAACCCTCATACAACTTTTGATTAGTTTGATGCCAAGTTAGGTGTTGTGGTCAGGATCGGCCCAACTTAGTGAAAGAACCTGTGTCGATAATTCCCAAACATCCTCTACATAGTTTGACCTCATTCATACCTGGATACTATTTCACAACATCATTACAGTTTTCTCAAAGCGACACAGGTAACTGAATGAACTGCACATCAAATATAACCATAATTAAATTCATGGCGATTAATAGAGTAAATATTAAATATCAACTCAGCTAGCACATTTATCTGATCTTGGCTTTGGCATTTAAATTTTAAGTGTTACATGGTAAGGTTTAGATTATAAAAAATTAGATGAATTTTTAAACTCGAGGAACGTACAATGAAAACAAATTTCAGTAAATAAGGTAATTTGTATTGCATTGTATATACAAGAACAAATAATAAAATCATAGATTTAGGTATCCGTTCTGACATCTGGATGTATTTATATTTTTTCAGTTAATAAAACGCTACATTATCAAGTGATATGCGTGTTCTTATATTAAGTGTACGTTTAATAAAATTACTCCAGATAGATATAAATGACCACTGGCTACAGTAATGATAGAATAAGCTTCAGTAAGTCTAAAGACCATCATTCATGTACACCTATTTATTATACACTTCACATGACGGTCGTATAGAGACAGTCGCAGGTTCACACTTGTCTTGACACGTCTCACTCTGCTCGTGAAAAGTATCGTATGTCCCGCAGGGAAGTTAAAGCTTCAAGAATACAGAACTTAGGCCTTATCGTACGTTTCTACATGCAAATGACTGTTCTTTTTATACTTGAAAATGTTCTTAGTAGTCCACACTCATCATTAATTTTTTTATTTTTCGTATGTAAAATCGGCAGCATTTCTTAAAACAGTCAAATAAATATATTTTTTCATTAACTTAAGTTTCCTTCCTTAACTGAATGTATTAAAGTATCTTAAAATGATATTGAAGGGTTTTTGGTGTACTAAACAGAACAGCACTCCGATGCGTTATACGCAGGCTGGTGCATAAAAAGCAAATCCAGGTTGACGCTGTACATCCAATGGAAGTACAATCTTTTACAATTGTAAAGAACTTAACAAGATGGCCTTAAAAATGGATGGAACGGAAAGCGGTTGAAAATAACGAATAAACGAAAACTGCACTAACCTGTCTAACGTCATTTGGGAGATATAAAACCGAACCATTCCTGAATACCAGTTAGGTTTTATTCAAGATCTCTTTTCATCACTTGTTCACTAACCGTTGCTTTCTTAAAATTAATTATCTCTTTTTTGTTATTAACAACTATTAAAAATCTTTAATCGCCCAAAAGTGACCAAAAATGGCACTTTTTGGGGGAGGGGAGTGGGTAATTAAAAGTTTGAAATGTTGTAAAAAGTGACAACTGAAACATATTTCTATGGATACAAGTTTGCATTTGCTAACATGCTTAACAAGGCAACAGTAAAACGAAAGTGAAATCTTACAACTTTCACATTTTGGTCCACCGATACAACAAGCGAAAAAAATGAAAACACATTTCAAAATGATAAGTGAACCGAAACGCACACATTCTTTAGATATACTGCACACGTGGTCCGTAACAATTTATTACCAAAAATATTTACGTACTTTAGGCTTTTCAGAAGTATGGCCGTGTAATCATTCAACACACGACATGAAACGCAACGCCGGCATTTGTTGTATTATGTAAAACTGTGGTTTAACTATAGCGGAAGATAAAGGTAAGGTTACAGATAAATGCTGGGCAAGGTAAAGGTTAGTTACTTAAACTAACAAACATTTTTAACTACAGAGGATAGTTATTATGCAGTTGTTTAATATATTTCCCATTTTAGCTGAGACACTTAGTTTATATGTTTATGCCATTAAAAGTGCGCTAGAACAGTAGTCTACATTATTTCCTGTAAGATGTTTATACTCTATGTGTCAAAATGATTGTAAATATTTTTAATAACTGTTATTATATTTATTAGTTAATTATATTAGCTGTTATTTTAATAGGATTTAAACGTTTCTTTCGTCCTCCACCTTAAAACGTGATATGATAGTCTAAAATTTATTTTTCTGTAAATTGGTACTGAAAAGTAATAAAATCTAAAAAAACACACACACAAAGGTACAGATAGGTTAACTAAGCATGTGACCCATGAAAATATTACACTTTGTGTTTGCTTTGTTCGGAAGAACAAATCTTCAACAGGTCGAACTCGTGATCTCGGATATAGAGCCGTGACATTATTTGACTACTGAGGAGTCACTTAACAATAACTACTTGTGGATTACACTGACATGAGGCATTAATACTGCATAAGCACTTTTATGCAACCGCGATGTTTATTCTATCTCTGCCGCGAGAAACCCTGGATGGATAATATTACATTATTACTCTTTTCCACTTTCGTTCCACTTTTGTTCTCTTCCACTTTAGTTACGTTTACGAAGTCTACTCTGCCACAAATAGGATTCGGAATGGTAGAAACAGGCGGATTTACTGCATTGAGTTAGAATGTGTTATATTTAACGACGCATTAACAAAAAATCTACAAAAACAAAGTGAGGTGTAAAGACAGGTGACAACATAATCAATATACTCGTACATCAGTGACAACCTACATGGTCCATAATTTCCGTTCTCCCTTTACAAAATGCTTCAGACAGTTTAAGATCAATGTAAAATAGATTTGAGAAGTTAAGTCACGTCCGTGTTCAATTGAATAAGGGTTAGGTATATAAGATGGAAGTAATGGTTTTAGAGTAATTTTGTTATCATGATTAACTTTTATTAATCTTTCACTAATTTGAAATGTGTATATAAGGTGTATAAGGATAATGCAAATTTTCCTTGGTGTTTGACTTAACAATATAGTATCCACTCAACTTTGGTAATGAAACTAAATTATATGGTAGAACATAAAACATTTTACCGTTCACATATATTCGAACGATACACCAATGGACACAAACATATAACATGTTGTACAGTCTGACGTATGCAGAAAACACAGATCTGAAGTAAAACTCGTGGCCCTAGAACCAGATTAAGACTCGAGATTAAGTCTAGCAAAGAGCTAAAAGTACGGCTCCAGCTCGATGGGCCACTGGTGCTTTAGATAACACGAGAGTAACTGCTAATGAGGTGGCTGGTGCTGAAACACAGCACAGAGGTAATCAGCTTCTTTCCATCCAATCACTTTTGAGAATGTCTTAATCTAGCCTTGTTACTGGTTAACTAGTATCCAGTAATAGTATGATTGAGTGCGATTTTGTAACAATAAAAAATTACTAATTTTAGAGGATATAAAATAGCAATACATTTATAAATCAAAACACATTTTAAAAATATGTAATTATTTTATACTTTACTCATTATTATTTTGAAATATAGTTAGCAAATAAAATCAGTTATTCATTTATTTTACCCTAGAATCAATAAATATTTTAGAAGACAAACCAACGTTGGAAAACACTTAGAAAATTAGTGCAGGTCAAGAGAACTCCCTGTTTTTTGGACAAAGCCTCGTCGGATTTAACACTAGGGCTGGCCGCCGTATTGCGCTGTAAACATTTGTTCCAGGAAGACGTTTCAGTTTTATACGAAAGTTCATGTTATACGAAACAATGAACACTATACAAAGGTTGAAACAATTATTGTTCTATAGCAGTTTGATTTTTGAAGAACTTTCCACAAATGTAAACTCCAATGAATTTATACTCGACTTCAACAAGACCCTGTTACAAAAAATGTGGTTACAGATCACCATTAGGGATATTAACGAAAATCTTATTAAAAGGGCGTAATGTGCCAGTCTAGCATAAGGAGCTGCTCGCAGCCCTTGTTTTCTGCTATCAAACGAACATTCAAAAGCACATTGGCCTCTTAACATAAATATATAAATATAACAGCTGACGATCAATCGACTTTTTTGTTAAGGAAAATTCCCAAAACCAGTTTCGGTAAATCTAGGTTTTGAGCTTACACGATGCAAATTGGCTTTCCGCTCCTATTATATAAAGAGGACTATAAAGAGAATTAGGTCAGTGTCATTGTTAAAATGTTTTGTAGATATAAAATCTGTAAGGGTAGGCCTATATGTATCTTTATACATTACAACAGGTGGATAAACTAGGTTGCGAAACACGATGGTAATGTAAAATAAAGGTGAATGAAATCACAATAGCTCTTGTCGCTATTTATGTACTATCAAACATGAATGCAAATGAAGTTCTGCTGTACTCAATTATAAACTGTGTCAGTTCCACACGTGGTGAACGCACCTGCACCGCTCTAAAACCAGCTGATTGGTAACTTCCCGTAATTAAAGTTTATCAAAATTATTAACACAGCTGCGACTGGAGTTTAAAAGCTGTTAACTGGGTCATAAGTTTATGAACACTGTTGGAGTCGTTTTACCGAATTCTGGAGGTTGGGTATAAGCTTACCAGAGTATTTGTATTTATGTACTTATTTACGTTTAGGCAAATTATTCGTACTACTCAGAGTCCACTTGACTATACTTAAAATATAAAACAAAAAACTTTCATGAATGAATCATGAAATCTTAAATTTTAACGACATCTCTGAGAGCCTTCAGTTGTTTTCTTGAGGTTGATAGTAGTTTATATAAAATATTTACATTGTATAGGCAGCAAATATAAGGAAAATGAAAAATGTAAAGGACAGATCTACAACACCCAAATCTGAAACAAATATTTTTTTGAAAAAGGGTGCTTTTATAGTGTCACCATAAAATCCTTCCATTCAAGGAAAACTACGATTTAAAAACCCCACAATATTTGTATGTTGTTTTTAACTTTTGTATTGGTATGAAAAAATTGAATAAACAAGTTTAATTTATAAATAACAGACTCAGGAAGTGCCAGAGAGGTTTGAAGTTCAGGTAGTGACTCGTATTTCCTTAAAAACAATTTTACAACAAGTTACTCGAATAATGTAAGCATGCCTGAGCCTATTGCTCATACTCGAAAACTTAGACTTATAAACTTCTAACTGACACTCCGTAGTACGTTCTAAAAGTACCGAAAATGGGCAGGTTAGTAGAATAATAGTGTAAAATTTCACAACTGACAAGATTATAACAGTTAACAAAATATACAAGAAACAACACTTGGAATTTCGTTTATCATATTTTACTACACGATGTAACGTGTTCCATAACAGACAATAATTTTGTTAACTTTTGTTTGTTGTTTACAAGAAATGTCTACAAAGGTAAAATGTATCGTAGATAAGGTATCATCGTGAGTGGATACACCATTCTTTAGAGTTATATAGCGCTTGGGAGGTTAGAACAGGGAGAGAAATAGATCACGTTGTGTATATTAGCGCAATTGAAACTAATACTACAAAGTTTATATGTCAATAAGAATTGAATAAATTAACTACTAACTGTAATTGAACGAATTACGATTTATTTCATCGTAGGAGGTTATTTAAACCTCTAACAGCGATTAAAATCAATACAACACTATAATTAATTGAATATAAAGAACTAAAATAAAAAGGAAAATTTCTTTAAAACAACTTTAAAATACGATAAAAAAACATAAACAAACAAGTCAAGAATGTTTATTATATCAACCAAAGTAAATAAGTGCTTTTTTGGTTATATATTATACATAAATAAAGTTAGGGCAAATAAGCTCTCTATAACACTTAATCTGGGGACCAACAGCTCAGAGATGACTTCCGGACCACCACCAATAGCCGGGCAGGCGGAACGCTTGCTAGGATAGGATCATTCAACGGTGACCCTTTTAAGTAGCACCCACAGTACGTAGCTTTATTCGGTTATCTTGCTATAACCACCGTACTTGCTACACTGCGCACATGGCACGCATGACTGGTTAAACATTACCACAGTATTTAATATTTCCGAACATATAGCTAGAATAATTGACCATATTAGTGGTCTCTTTGATACAACCACAATGTAATCAATAGACGTGATGGTAATTTAATTCTCTGTGTGCTGGCTGATTTCGATACAACCAATCAGAGCTGTATACAAGGATAAACAATTATCTTTATACTGTTTCAAAAATATTTCTGAAACACGTTAATTTCTAGGAATTGTATATAAAAACTGTGGTTTATGTCCCAATAACGTTTATTTTACAGAGTACATCTATAATCAAATATAACATACATTTTAAATTATTTTATTTATAAAATGTTTGAAAGCCAAAAACAGTGCATTTTATGCCAATCTTGGTCGAAGAGCTGCCTGCCATTATGATCACGTTTCCCATACCATAAGAATTCTATTATTTTAAATTGCGAGGCAAGTATTAATATTACTGAACCCTCCGTACCTGCTTCAATAGCGATGTCACTGTTCCTCAGACATATCCAAGAGCTCACATGACATCCACGTTACAGAGTGTATCCACGTTACATATATTATATATGTCGTGTATGTATTAAAAAGGCCAAAATATTAATATTGTAGTACTACATTTTTTTACATAAGGTACACGACTTTTGCTTACATGAAGTTGTAGAATGATACGTAAACTGGTGGAATAAAAAAAAAAAACGTTTTAGATAGATATCGAGCAGAATAATTCAACAATGAAACAAACAGAAATTTTTACGATTTCCAATGGAAGTATCGAGTACAGCAAACCTGCGTTACAGTCATGAGACATGCGTTACTAAACAAATATAAATTAATATCATTCTTTGGCTCAAGACCACGGAAAAAGGAGAATATGCCAACCAGGGATCAGAAAGAAAGGACAAGGGATCATAACAAGTTTACAAGGGTTACTTGCATGTTTTCTACAACAGAAAGACGAGAGTACCAAGAAGCACAGCGAGCCGGAATCGCGCCGCAGATCAAGTAGGGTTCTTTGCAGGAATTATGTTACTAGAAGTAAATAAAAGTACTGTATAGAGCAACGACTTTCATAATAGACTTATGATTGAAGTTCTTACGATTCAAAATATGAATGTTACAGCTTAAATGTCACCAAAATGTTAGACAAGATCCTGTACGTGTGTTTACTAAGTAAAGACTAAAATACTTGGCAATATGGGGATGAAGGTTCTGACAGGGTTCATGTGGAATATGACTTGTCCTGGAGAGTGAAACAGAATAGAATACAGAGATTGCCACGGATATATTAATTACTTACTTAATATTAAGTCTTACTACAAAGATGTTAAACGTAATTTCCCTAATCAGAAATGCCTTTTTTCCCAAAATTATTTCCTGATTAAAAATATCCTGAAATGCACTTTTCAAAATTCGGATTTTATTTATCTCTTTTTGAACAACAAAATCTACTCGAAATTAAAATAAATTCAAATAGCAATTTCATTTCTTACTCCCAAATAAATTAGGCTAAAACTGTAAAGGAATATAAAGTATTGCATTTTAGTAAGTAATCAATATCGACATTAAATCAATTTTATAGTAAATCACATGCTTTATTATTCCTTACGTATCACCCTTAATTGTCCGATTTCAGTTAAAACTCTGTATGGCATAATTCTCAACCATTTCCTAAATAAAACTGTACGATATTGTTGAGTAAAAGCATGTGTTATCGATATTCAAAGTTGGAATTGATGTTACATGCGAGTCAGAACTATCGGCACCTAACATTTGGTAAACAAGGTATTAGAAGGCTGTAACCCTCCATATCGCTATCGTACTCTGGTAATTCCGCCAGAAATATCGCTGGCAGACATCCAAGATCAAGGTCGGTGGCTCCACATAATTTATGCCGATATTATTACGCCTCTCCACTCTAAGAGAAATGAGAATACCACTTTTACTGCCTCGCCATAAGCAATTCAAGTTAGCCTAAAATCTCTGGATATATTGTCACTTTTCGACAGTAAGGCAAACAATTGGTCCAGTATGTGACACACTTCAGGGCTACGAAAATATGTGAACTAATTGTATTACAGAATTTACAAATAAAACTGTAAATATGGTGTTTAAGAAAACGTATTATATATGTATTATTTTAATCGTATTACAATTATATCAATATTGTTAATTAATTAATTAATAAAGTTAAATTTGATAGGTGGTAAAGATAAAAAACTAATTATTTAATTATTTGTTTCTTCCTATAATACACAGGGAACCTACATATGGAATACTTAACAAGAAAAGAAATCCTATTCTTTATTTAAGACTAACGAAAATTAAAAGAATCGAGTTCATACGCTTTTATATATGTTTTTTTCCGACAGTAAGGCAAACAATTGGTCCAGTATGTGACATAATTCAGTGCTGCGAAAATAAGTAAACTAGTTGTATTACAGAATTTACGGATAAAACTGTAAAAATGGTTTCCAAGAAAACGTAGTATGTCTATATTATCTTAATCGTATATACAATTATATCTATATTGGTAATTAATACAGTGAGAATACTTAACGAGAAAAATCCAATTCTTTATTTAAGACTAACGAAAATCAAAGGAATCGAGATTATATATTTTTATAGATATATTGTTTTATACGAAAAAAGAAGGTAGTAAACTGAAAATACACAAGAGGTCATAAAGATCGTTTTATAGTATTTTTATAGTTTAAACCTTGAAGAAAGTCTGAATTCGCACTTAATATAACATAAGATGAAGATATTGCCATTTTTATTCAAATTTCACAGCACGAGGTGGAGTGTTTCTAATTTCACAGGTTGTTTCATTGGAGTTAACTTTTATCAGAAGATGAAGGTAATTTCATTTGATAAGATACGATTAAGGTGAAGATTGGTATAGATGATCGTAAAGTACAATAAAGATTACAGTTGTGTTCCAATTTAAGTTGTAATAGACTTATCGTAAGTTGAGTTTAGTAGATCTATAGATTCTTCATTCACGGGTCCGTTGTAACATGTTACACGTGATTAACTCGCATATTTTGTATTACAAAATTGATCAAACAATGACACAATCAGCATCAATAATGGGAATTTGTCACAGTTTCCTTCCGGTTCGAATTTGAATACTTATTAAGAAAGCCCATAAAGATTGGATATGGGCTTTCTTAATAAGAAGATGAAGTAAATTGAGGTGTATTTTTAATGAATGCTTATATATTGCAGGTAAAATATATTACTAGACTTTTGGTTTTATCTAGCGTGTATTTTTAAGCGCCGATATAAAAATATGTGAATTCAACTACCGGCGGAATTATATACTCGTTCAGATAACACATACATACACACACACCACACATTATAAATTTGCAGATACATAGTCAAGTCATAACAATTTCAATCTGCACACAAAATTAATTAATGTCATAACAACATGATTTGACTTTGGAAAGTATAACAAAGACCAAGCTATTTCAGGTGAACTGTTCCTTAAAGAATAAGACGTCTTTTACCTTAAAAGTAGTGCAAGCCAGTTGAACTTAAGAGGTTTAATGTGATTTAGGAGAACTCAACAAAAACACTGATAAATTACTGTTATTCAGAATATGGGAATATCAGGACAAGGGAAGGATTCAAAAGTTTCGAAACACTATAGTAAGAATAATTGCCTCTCACGTTTTGACCACTTGTCCCCCTATCGCGAGGCTGCTTATATGCATCCTGGAAGTCTTCTGCAGGATGCTGACATGCTGCATGGTCCACAAAGTCTTGAATCTAAAAAAAGCCGCAGCATCTGAGTGAGAAACGTCGTTTCCAGGAAGAACGATGCTTCCGTTAGCTTGGTAGGCTGTACTTTTCCAGAATTAGGCATGCCGGAAAGGTTTTCCTACTTTGAGGTCCACTCTTTATAATGGCTTCCTTAAGTATGTTACCTTTTTATGATCTTCCCCAAGACATTAAATGTATTATAGATTGTAAGCCTTTAAAGTCAAGTTAAAACAAATGTTACAAGGGGACGATAAGAAACGGGTCGCAGAAAAAGACTTGATAGGTGAACACTTAATGGAATATATAAAAATAACTGATCCTTTAAATGAATATTACATTTGTATGCTTTTATGTAAAACCCGTATCGTGATAGCGTATAGTAAATCTTCTTAAAACGTACAACAGTTTTATACAGTCCTTGTACAATATCAAATAAACTGTTATCTGTGTATAAATTACTTTTTTGTTAAAATGAACCATGTGTTTGAAGATTTAAACGGTTGACTGTTATTTTTTAGAACCAAAACCTATCAGAAACTACTGAAAAGAGAGCAAACATCCTCCAAAGTCTACAAACCCTAAAATCTACATGCAAGCGCGACGCGACGTTACCCAGCATCAGGGGATGTGGGTTAGGCTCCAAGCCAAACGGGCCCACAAAGCGCTCAGATTAAAGGATCTAGGTCAAATATTTGGCTCCTTCTGGATTACAGCGTAAAGGTTCTCCTTACACGGCACAAAGACACCCTCGTGAAAATCAGGTAATAATACATGAGCTCGGGCGGTAAAGTTTAAAGCTACTTCGAATTCCTTCACCGCACCGTGTTGGGGCTTGTGCAACAAACTGTAATACCATTAAGAATATAAGGTACGGGTAAGTTATCCCGTGCTCTGATGAAGGTAGAAACTACTTAAGTACGCCTAAAGTAAAAAAACTATAAGGGCAATACACGAATTATTCAAAAATATTGAAACTTTGAAAAATTAAGTGTAAAAAATCGACATGTATATGTTTTTCGTTTCCTAATTTAATTAGGAGTTGACAGGTAACCTACACTGTATCAATAACTAGTGATTTTTGACTGAGAGAGGATATGCTAATATTTAACATCTCAAGAGAGACTTGTTTATTAAATAGACGTAATCTTATAGTAGCATAGACATACATTAATAGCATTTTTAAATATTAAACATGATGTCACTGCAGCTATGACACATTTTACGTGTAAATATAATTTGCAATTCTTTTTTAAAACATATTAATTTTTCGAATGAGTCATTTTTGCTCAAACTATTGAACATACATTTGTACAATTCACTTTATAAAAATGCACATAAAAAGAAATATAACGAAAAAACATCCACTACACGCAAAAATATTGAACGCAAATGTTTGGTGACAAGACTCAGAAGTAACCAAAATAAACCATTTGCTCACGTCGAAAGAATTAATTGCAACTTCATTACAGTTTATAACATTAGAGAAAAATCCACAATGGAACAAATTGAGTGTATTTAACCACTGATGAAGTTGCTGGCCCTTAAAGTCGCCGAGAGAAAGTGTGTGGCGCAGTGCAGAGCTGAATTCAACTCAAAATAACTGTTGTTCCGACGTCAATCTCATCGTAAACCGACGTAACAAAGGGTTTTTATTTCCAAGCGGCTTCAGCTTTTCGGATATTAATTAGTAGAGAACTGTTTAGACTGTATATCCATCAATGTAAGGGAATTTATATAATGACGTTAGTTGAAATCTGTATTAGGGAATTTTAAATAACTTAAACTTCCCACAAGTAATCAATCATTACTTTATTTTCTAATATACCTCTGTCATAGTTTCATATACGGTATAGAACGTACCTTCCTCACTATATGAGGAATACCGTATTTGGCATAACATCCGTTTGTAACAAACACTCGTTCATCTTCTTCCAGTAGCATAATAACCGAGTGTGATCACTGCACTTAAAACAAACAATTAAAATTCAAATTAAAAAAATACTACAACCAACAAAATAACACAGAAAACTGAAATTATCTCAATCTCTACATGGAATCGTTTCACTTCAAACACATTACTGACAACCAACGCCCGGTCCACAACCCGGCTCAACTCTGCTGATGTTACAAACGCCCAACATTTTCGCTTCCGTCCGTTTTTGAAAGCCGCATTAACAGTTTCCTACTGCAGTTATGTCGGCAGTTAAATCCCGGTGACGGAAGTTGACTGGCTTCTCTTGACATGTTTCTCATGAGAACTTGATGCTGCAAGTTTGCAATTGCAATATGATTGTATTTTTATGGCTTTCACTAGAACTACAAGAACAATATTATAAACATTTCCTATGATTCGTGGCTTTATCAATGGAACGCCAAGAAAAGGGATTATTTTTTACATTTCCACCACCATTACTACGATTTTCAGAGAGGATAGTCGCGCTGCGCAGCTTTTACGGTTTATTCAGGGTTCGCCAGAGGTGTGAGACCAAATGACTAACTAAATGGTCGTGTAAAACGCAAATTCAGTGCTGTACCTCTGAGATAGAGTAATAGAAGATAACATAGAAACATAGAAGAGTAATTAAACCAGAATACAATCACCTTCACGGAGTGTAGACCACTCAGCGTACAGCCCTACTCACTACTCGAGTGTTAACCCTTACTAAAACTAGCGCGAGTGAGAGTCCTCTTATTTTGTGATGGAAAACCTGTATCGATTTCACGAAAAACCTAGATTGCATTCTTATTCAATGCAAATTGGTTCTCGTCTCCCGTTCTAAAACGTGAGCCTATCCAATAGATGTTGAGTTACTGATAGAGCCGGGTAGCAATCATCAACAGCCGTAGAAGAAGCGCAGCATTCATCACACTGCATGGGACATGACGTCATTACTCAGTTTACTACCATACGTAACTATGGTAGGAAGAGTTTATTCAATGTGAATGTTGAGTTAAGCTCCAGTTCACCTTCCTTTTAGTGCAGGGCAAAACCCCGGTTTCGCTGGCAGAAACAAAAAAATGGAAGGAAAATCTAATCGAAAGTATTTGATTCGTAAAGTGATTCTTTAAGTGATTCGTAGACAGTTTATTAGTATTAGAACTGCTGGTGTCTGCATTTGTCTGCCGATAATCCCACGGACAGAATTAATATCAAATTTCAGAAATATTTCCAAATTTCACTGGATGCAAACTATATTAATTGAAATCGTAATGTATTAACTTTACTAATTAGTAACGATAATGTGCGGCGGCTAAATATCAAATATCCAGGAACACGTACCGATTGGGAATTACTGATGCAACGATGTGGCTTTATATTGATATTGCCTGGTAATAAATATTATAAAAACACGTAATAACTAATATAGAATATGCAACAAGCATTTCATGGTATTGAATTAATGGAAACCGGGATTGTTTTGCCAATATCATAAATACTTTATCACATTAAACTTTATTTCATGATGGTTCAATAGTAAGAGTGCTCTTAGTTTTCAGACGAACGTATGCGTTTGTAAACATTATTTTATCAGACCATAGTACCTTAATATATTATAACAAAATAACACACAAAAGTTGATTAGGTTATTGACCGCTATGAAAAAAATTAAATATTATATATATTATGATGACAATTTGGCGGATGCAATAAAGACTAGTGTCATTTAGTAATTTAATTACATATCCAGCAAATAGGCAGAGCGGGGTAGTAATTAATGCTTTTATTATTATTATAATTTGTGCGCTGCGGGTTCGAGATACTCTAATTTGAAATATGTTTTTCTTTTGTTTTGGTAATAGCACGACTAATTCACCCAAAACACACACGATCCAGTTTATTTGGGATTTTAAAACAATTTTAGGTTTTTTACTTCCTGTATTTTATTACCTCAGTCTAAGAGTTACGGCAACGGGTATATGTTAACATTCAAAATAACAACAGTTCAAACAAATCAGATTTTCTTTCATTCAATTTTTGTTGTTAAAGGAATAATAAATAAATAATAATACTAAATGAAATAAATATCTTCTAGCTTAAACGCAATTATCGGAGCTTAATGTTGTGCCGAACGACTTTAGAACGCCAAAGGCTGCAAACAAGAGAGCACGAGGTACGGTGTCGTACTGTATACCTTATGTTCAATATTTTATTAAAGGTATCTTGAAAACCTTATGAGATACAGCAAAGATTAAATGGACAAAGTTGTGAGTAATAATAAGACCAACAAATCAATTTGGTAAAGTCAATTGGTTGTGCGTATTTATTCGTTTCGTCACTCAATCCCTGCGCTCAAAAAGTGTTGTTTGTCAAAATATTCAAACTGTCACAGCTCTCCTATTGGTACCTATATTGTAACATTTTAAAATGAAATTTCTTGCAGTTTTTTCAGTACTATAATGAACATTTTTTTAGACCAGCAAGAACTGTATGTGGGGTTCTAGTCAATGCAGGGAGCTGTTAAAAATAATCCACTCATTTTTGTAAATAAAAGGGATTTTTTATTCTAATCAATGTAGGGTTGATAGCATTGTAAGGTTTTACACACATAAGCTGTTGTAAAAATATCAGGTAATCAGTCAGGTTTACCAACTATCCGACTAATAGAATAAAATTTCTCTTCAAACGACCATACAATAAACGGGTTTTTATTATTTATTTGACGAAAAACACAACAGAAGTGTAACATATATGGTATTTTTAAAATAAGTAAAAGATCTGCTTTCTTTTTATTAAGTAAAAGACTAGGTCGTTGCATTAAAAAAATTGGCTTGAACATTACACCCCGTGCTTGCTGGTATTAAAAACTAAATTTACTTTATTTAAAACATATGACACATTTAATATACACGCTACTACGAGTAGTATACATAACACTCCTTACTCTACGATTAATCAATACTACCTACTATATATTTTCAGTATTAAAATAAGCTCTTAAATTGTGTAAAAGTAATTCTAAAATTGTTTAACTATATATGGCTTATTTTTAGAAATTAAATTATTGTGTTTAATTTATGTCTAATTAATACAGTGATTACAACTAATTAGACATTTAAAAAATATAAAGATGACAACTAAAATAACGTACATTCGTACCAACATTTCGATTCACCAAAATTTCTAGCAACCGGTGTTATTTAGTAGATGGCGAGTTGTTATTTTAATGTAGAGTTTCACACACTCAGAACTCGGGCTAGTGTGTTTATGTTTGTACATAAACAGCCATGAGGCATCCGTAATGTACAACATCTCTTTAGTTTACAGATGACTTAACTCCGTATGATGTTACAATTGAAGAGTAGCATGTTCGAGATGAACGTATTTCAATAAATTAATGTATAAACAAACGTTTCAATAATTATGAAATTGTATTAAGTCTAAATTGTATTATTATTGTAACCACTTTTATTTCAGTTATGTGATGTGTTCCTTGAACACGAAGGGCCTCACAAAAATAAAATTTCAAAATTATTGTAGTGTTTGTTAATTATTTAATTCCAATACGAAGAAGCTGGTAGAATGTATTTCAAGAAGTTAACGAATCTAGTTTTTGCAGAGTTAAACGAATCAACCCAGTATATTAAAAAATAACTTACTTTATTACTTACTAAATAGGACCAGTTTATCAGTTGTTTGATGATCACATTACGGAATAAATTGGTCACTGCAAATTCCAGGATAATTGTCTATAAGTGGATCAGAAACTGAATTTGGATAAGTAGATTGATTATGCTGTTAGAAAGATCTCTTAAGTTACTTTTTCATTAGGGACTCTATCGCAGTCATGTTAGTCTGGAAGATGTTATTTTTGTCCTACGAAATTTGCCATACAATAAAAACTAAAAAAAGATATTGGGTGGAATCTGTTATTTAAAACACCTGACAGAGAAGGTACTTGGCGATGTCATTGTCTCAAAACATGTTTACAGCGCTCTCTAGTATGTACTACACTCTAGTATGTAGATACATGTGACTATCACGTGATGTTTATGCGAACTTGAGTCACTACATATTACCGCTCCCCCTTCCAAAAAAGAGCATTCTAACGGTACAGCAAAACGGATACCATTAGGTTTCACATAAAACAAATGTTGTCTCATTTTTATTATTACATTATCATGTATGATTAAATAAATAATGGAGCTTAAGTGAAGTAGAACCATTATTTTTATTGTAATATCATTGTTATTGTCAATAGAGATGATAAAAATCGCTGTGCTTACTTTAACTTTGAATTTAAAAAACAAGTAGTCTTGTTAAATACCAAAAATAGAATAATTTATTTTTTAAATTAGTTTAAGATTTAAAGAAGAAAAGGTGGAGCTACTCGAGAGTACAATTTTTATGTCGATTATCACCGAATTCGCTTTCTATTAATTTTGTTATGAATCATTTATTATTTTTACTCAAAAGTGTGGTTTAAAACTTAAGAATGAGAATATTTTATCAAATTCATATTGATAAGTTAAATATATAATACTGTATAAATTATAAAAACTTAATCAAAAATAAAACAGGTTGCTATGAAAAGAATTGTTTTTAGCTTAATTGTTTTGAGAAATATTTAAAGGTAAAATAATACATGGGTTGGAAATATTTCTAACCAACAGAATGTCGCCACCGAGTCGGTATGGTGGCAGTTAACATTGACGTATTGACACTCGCGGGCCTTGATGTTTTATGAGGCCCATTTTTCCAAATCAGGGCACATAAACTATTTGTGTTCAACAAAAGTACAAAGTTGATTTTTTGTACTACAGCAACACAAGTTTCCATTGGTCTTCTTTGATTGTAGGAATAGACGGACCGACACCAATATGGGATGATATTATTGCAAGAACTTGTTTATTATGCACATAAAAGTGACAAATTACCGCTTGAATAGTAATACGTAGTGGAATTCTAAGATTTACTTGTAAGAAGCACAGCCCATATGAATAAAAGTTCTTCTTGGTGCAACATTTGTTTTTCAATTGCTTTAACAATTGTATATGTAAAGAAACGTTCTGTAAGAATTTTACACGGTTAAATGAATTAATTCCTTATGTTTCTTAAATATTAAATAATTAAGATTTTTATTGTTTTACTTAAGAATCCGTACGAATATTTTAACTTAAACTTGATCACCGAATTGTTCGCTAATTAGTATAGGAACTTACTGTGTACACGCTAGAAAGTTCAGTCCCCAGATATTCATAATTTAAATAAAGGTAAGTGTACGCGTCACCACGTGTGATATAACTGGCAAGCTACGACTGCATGTACAATTTTTATTCTACATACATTTCCTTTTCTACATGTCCCGCGGACAGATAGCAGACGTACAATCACAAAAAAGAACTTTTATATCCCACCGGCAGAAAAATAGTGTTAGTACTGAGTGATAGGCATCAACGTTGCTCAGCGAAATTCCTTGGTTGAGCATGCACCATCATAGACGAACAAGCAAAATTCGAAGTGTACAGAGACAATCTTTCTCCGTATATCTTACCACACGATTCATTCACATTTCTGTCCATTAATTTAGGTTACAGCAGTGGTGAAATAAAAGTTCATGTAAGCAAGCGAGGGTACTACAACGTAAGACAGCGCCGAAGTCAAATATTGTCACTGAATTTTAACATTGCTCTAATCTCGTATATATTCTTTTTACTCTACGAATATAACTGTCACTCATTACTCATATTCTCATATGATTGTAGACAGTTTGTTTACAAACTTATTTATTCAGGTATTTTTTCGCTTCCACCATAGTTTACCCGTAAGAGAAATGTCAAAATATTCACTAACTCTCAGCCAAATCCCATGGAATAACATGCACCATAACGTATACATAACATGCGGAGAGACAGACAGACAAAAATGAAATTTTTTTCAGCCCCAAGAATGATAGGGTTCGCTAAAGTTCAGCCAGTAAACTGGATTGAAAATAATAGGTTCAGGCAAGCGGTCGTTGTAAGAATTAATAATGTTTTATAATAATTACTGTGTTATAATTATTAATTAATGATTATTAATAATTAATTAATCATAATAAATATAATGCTAATAATATATACACGTTCATCAAGATTTACACACAATACTATTTTCAAGGTAGCATTTACGTCAATAAAAGCCTGTTCATTTATATTTGTGACAAAAAAGAATATTAACTACTTTTGAATGTTTGAACATTATTTTAAAAGTTGCACCTACATATAAACACCGAATAGGTTTACTGTACCATTTTAAAGTTTAAATATATTGTAATTGTTTCAGAAAACTGACCTGCTCATCGGATATGATGAAGAAAGAAGACATTATTAAAATCAACTAGAGTAAGTAGTCTTCTACCTCCAAGATGTAGTGTTATGTAGTATGTAGATCGTGTGTCACGCAAGTAATCTTAGACAGAATAAGAATTATTAATTTAAACAAAAAATTCCAAATAAAAAACAAATAGTTAAATATAAATATTATGTTTAACTCTAATTTTGAATTGTACTCGATACGGATCTTTTATTTACAGTTTGTTATGGAAGAAAGGTGATTCCGTATAAAAGGATTCCGAACGTTTGCCATCGTTATATGTTACACACACATGTAACACATGTAACACTGTTTCGTGGATGTAACACATGTAACACCCATCCTCTTCCTCAGGTGTCATAAAATTGTAATGAAATTCTTGATTTATATTTTGAGGTTTTTTTTAGACCAACTTTAGTAACCATTCACAATCATTCTTTTACAGAATACGTATTAACATAAACTATTAAACCTATAAAACTATAAACTATTATTGTAATTGTAGATAATATTTTTATATTTTAAGTAAAAGGTAGATTAGATTTACATAACATTGAAAGAACATAACTTCGACTATATGATCAAAGAAATGTTACTTTTCAATGGACAAATCCGGATTAGAACAGTCATGTGAAAAACCTCGTTTTCACAAAACTGCTAACATGTGAGTAATTGATGTAACTAAACAGATGGACGAATTTGGACAACATTTGGATGTAGGTTTAGGTGACCAATACATGTTTTTCATTATTAGTGTTTTTATATTATAAAATATCTTTATTAAAGATATTACAAAAGCACATGTTTATAATCCAAATTATATATAAAAAAACATCTGTAACAACTTTCATTCAATATTCCCAAAACTCTTACGTCATTATAAAAATACTGCACAAACTTCGTCTCGGTAGATGAGTTTGTTAAAAAATTAGTGAACGATTGATTTTGACGGATAAAATGCATTTGCCAATAATAAGTGAAGGTATGATTTTGATCAAATTCACTTAAGTTTTAATCGTGAATACGTTTAAATAACCTTTTATAATTTTATTAAGTGGCGTGTTGATGTAACAAAAATAAAATTAAACTCACTTATGTGTGGAGGAAAAACGATTATCCCGGTCATTTGCCATCGATCAGTGATAAACTTATTTTGTGTACCACTGAACGATGACAGATATCCGGAAGAATCCTGTTTCCTTTACAATACTTCCATTGTCAAAAAACAAGTTCAAACAAAGAACTCACTTATATCACATCAAGTTAATAGAAATAGCATAACCAACAGACAGATGAAAATGTCTTTGAGAAAGGGACTTAATCTTGGTTTTATATAGAAATGCTATTGAATGGAGGTGATGGGGTGGATAGATCTATTGTGTTGACGCATTTGAAATGATGTTCAGTGAAATATAATACTTGTCTTACGTGAGTTTTTCAAATTCATTTATGTTTAACAGTATAAATGTTTTAACCATTATTTAACATACTGTAAACACTGAAAATGAATGCACATTTAGGTTTTCTGATGTGACCAAGTTTTATATTGTATTTACACGTAACAACAACAACAACAATAAACAAGAAGATGAACAAAATCAAAGTGACGTATATTGTTTGACAGATTGTGATTGATAATTAATGAGAGGGATTGTGCGAGACCGAGACCCTCGTCACCGCACACAATGTGCGAGGACACAGCGACCCCGTCTCAGCGTCCCGCACACAAAGGCGGCCCATCATTACCACCACCCAGCAGCTCATATTCGAGAGCTTTCCTTCCAATATATTTAATATACCGCCAAACTCTATATCGCTACTGGGCTTAATTATTCATCACTGCATTACTCCACTACGTCAACCATTTTCCAAACTGTGGCCTTTTTTGAAATGTAGATTTTGTGGATAACTTGTAACAATAACGTAAGAGCAATCTTCTACATTATACAGTTGATATTTAAATCCCTGAAAGACATCAGAAAATCTTATTTCGGATTCATTAAATCCAGAAGCAAACATTGATCCTTGTGGAAAATAACCATCGTACCACAAAAGACCCTCTGGTAACTCGAGAAGCATTGTCATCTGAGTTCTCTAGTACTCGTCATATACAGGTTTTTAACAAGTAAGTTGTTCCCGAAATAATCTTGGCTGACTAAGGAATGCTAAGAGACCCAATAACGCTCGTCCATCGTGCTCGAGATGATGCCCATGCACCACCGAGCGGAACCGAACGGAGAAACGCTATAAACAATAACTTTAAGTCACTATATTATTTTACCAGGTTAATCTTTTAGACATTTAATTACAAGCATATATTAAACACAATATTAAATTTATTATTGTAAAATTGTGTAATACAGTCACTTATAAGTGTAATATAAAATTGGAGCAGATACGCCAAATTCTAGGCCAAATACTGAGAATGTGATTAAAACGAGTTAGAATTTGTAAGCAATTCATACACGGGACTGTTTCAAAAAGCAGTGCCCTTCCTCCTAAGGCACATCAAGAAAACAAGTAGTCTACATCAGATAAGTCACTAATTTTAGAAAGGGATAGAATCGCAAATTTATATCTTCTACCTAGTCTCACGACTGATATTTAAAGTTAATAAATATCTTAAACGATCAAGAGAGTTAAAAGTGATTACTTCTACACAAAACTACTTAGCTGATAAGGCGCACAGATACCGAAACAGGTAAATAACATTGCAAATACTGTATGTCGAAATCAAAATAGCTCAAAGATAATTTTGCAGCGATATTTGACGAAAATCGTTTAGTCACCACTTAGTAACGGATCTTTAAACGATTGTAAGTATGCAACGTGCGATGATATTTACCTATCTCGGTTTCAATTCGCCTCTCTAGTTAATAGAAGTAGCAGATAAATGGCTTCATTTAAAGTTGACAATCAATGATTGATAAGATAGACGACTTAATCACATGATAAGGATATCTTCCATCGCCGATAACTTATCTCCGAAATTTGTAGAGTGCTATTTATTTGTACTATGAGGACCTGGTAGATAATGCTTTATAACGCAAATTTAGTCACGGATAACAGCTAGAGCGTGTGCATACACACATTCTCGCACGCACAGGCTACACAAAATATACATTAGCCCAAATGTATATTTAACATAACCTAAAATAACCTATTATTGATAATAATTATTTACGAAATTATGAATCAATTAACTGCATGAGATTTCGTATCAATTTTGTATTTAAAACCCCGGCAACGAATAGATAGTAATTATGAAATTACGATTTCTGTATGACGTCAAGTATGTGAATGCGTCAACGTGTATCTGTTACATCTGATCTATCCCCCAATGTTCCATATAACATCAATCAGACCTATCAGAAATAGATACACTCCCACGTACATAAAGCGGATTGTGTATTCGCGTCCACATCAAACAATGACGCAAAATATTTGCTCAATTGGGATGGATCTAAAGTTACACCAAATGTTCATATGAATCGTTGATTTAGCTTACAATTGATTAATTCAGACAGCACCAAACCACCCGCATTCGATTCTCGTGGATATATATTGACGAACTAGTAGAATATACCTCTATTTCTATGCAAATCATTTAACTGTGAAAAGTAGTACAATGTAAAACAGACATCACTAATCCTTGTCAATGTGTTGTAACAAGACATTCTTAAAAACATTGTTGACGTCTCTCTATTAAAAATAAAAGCTCCATCCAGCCAATGCCCAGTCATTTTTATATTTACGACTATTTGGATATATGCGTTAAGCAAGCAACAATAACGTGTAAATCCTTACAAAATAAAATTTCTCTCAAGTTATAAAACAAAACCCGTCTACGTCCCTCCCCTCTATCTACTCCTCCACCTAAGGTTTATGTAAAGAAAAACTACATGGATATAGGAAAGTTCAGATTTCGTAGTGTAATAAAATAACCTACATACTTTCAAAATATAGCATCTTTAGTTAGAAAAGAAAACAATATGTTAGAAAATACTCTAACTTACTATATAAACACAGCATGAAGCGTTAATGTTTGAGACCAGATTACGATACAATACATGAGAATATTTTACAGGACGTAGTGGCTTCTATACAAACTGAATTGGAACGCTTAGTTAAATTTTTTACCATGAATTAAACTACAAAATAAATATTCTAATGGAACTACTTCTTTTAAATTGATTTCATAAAACATGTTGTCCTGAACAATTTTTCGTTTTTTTACTAAATATAGGCTACTTATGCATATATACATTTGAAATTTATAAAGTTCGATCATACGGAGGAAGGGTTGTGTTATATTTGAAAAAAGCTAGTAATATAGTCGTATGTTGCTTACACTATTAATATATATTTTTTAAATAGACTAAAGAATTTGTTAAAAGACGATTTAATAAAAATTGAATAATTAGATATTGTACAGTACAGTGACGTCATTAAACATCTTCTACGCTGGGATGATGGAAGATTGTGTTGAAATTAGTGTAATGCATTTAGTTATCAGAATCAGAAACCTGTGCTCACTTTGAAACCCAGTTATTTGTCCTATAAACCTCCCAGTAACATTATGAAGCTTCACCCTAAGTGCTAGACCCATATCAACGTTCCTTTACATATTCCAAGATATTATTTTTCTTACCTACCTTGCCTTCACCTACCAAAGTCCTGAAAGTTTGAGGAACATTACATGTTTACACGTATTGGAACAGTCATAAAACGCAGCCACCCTGTACAACGTGCAACTGCTGACTAGAGTTTACACGTACAGGTTCTTTGCGTCAAACGCGTTTTATGTTGCATTTTTAAGAAAACTTATTTTCCAAACATTTTACAGTTGTCATCGAGACAATAACTGACGTTTTCCGTCTATATTGGGGTTTGGGGCATAAGCCTATGCCTGGCCTTTGCCAATTTATATACTATTGTGATTTAAAACTACGATCACACTATCTGTAAACTGTTTTTATATTTAGAACATTAATGACGTTTTAACTGTTCTCTGCACCAATAAAATTTGAAACATAGTATATAAAATTACATTAATTATGAATTGGTTTGTATTTTATTAAAAATAACACAGAAAATTAACTATCGTTACCATCATATTTCAATAGTACTGATCCTATCCTAATCACATAAATTATTATTGTTATTCTGTACATAGATATTTAATATCTCAAAGTCCTCGTACTCGAGCGTGGCCGCTGCTTGGATGGGTGACCGCTGAGCAATCCTGTCTTTACAAGCAGGCTGCCTGCCCGGCCGTTGGTGGCGGATGTGACCTTTAAGCCGGTGGTCCTCAGGTCTTAGAGAGGGCTTCTTAGCCCTAAATTGATTGGTAAAATAAGGCATTACTTTACTTTTTTTTTACTTTTACTTGACAGATTTAAGCGAATTATAAAAGCTTGGAGCAAGAAGAACATATTATATTCAATGACCTTTTATTTTAATTAACGCGTAACATAGTACACGACTACGAACAGATAGAATTCTACTAAACCATCACTGCTACGAACAGATAGAACACTACTAAACCATCACGGCTACGAACAGATAGAACACTACTAAACCATCACGCCTACGAACAGATAGAACACTACTAAACCATCCGGCTACAAACAGATAGAACACTACTAAACCATCCGGCTACGAACAGATAGAACACTACTAAACCATCACTGCTACGAACAGATAGAACACTACTAAACCAGCACGGCTACGAACAGATAGAACACTACTAAACCATCACGGCTACGAACAGATAGAACACTACTAAACTAGCACGGCTACGAACAGATAGAACACTACTAAACTAGCACGGCTACGAACAGATAGAACACTACTAAACCATCACGGACTACGAACAGATAGAACACTACTAAACCATCACGGCTACGAACAGATAGAACACTACTAATCCATCACGCCTATGAACAGATAGAAACACTACTATACCATCCGGCTACGAACAGATAGAACAATACTAAACCATCCGGCTACGAACAGATAGAACACTACTATACCATCCGGATACAAACAGATAGAACACTACTAAACTATAACGGCTACGAACATATAGAACAGTACTAAACCATCCGCTACGAACAGATAGAACACTACTATACCATCCGGATACAAACAGATAGTACACTACTAAACTATAACGGCTACGAACAGATAGAACACAATACTAAACAATCCGGCTACGAACACATAGAACACTACTAAACTATAACGGCTACGAACAGATAGAACACTACTAAACCATCACGGCTACGAACAGATAGAATTCTACTAAACAATCACGGCTATGAACAGATAGAACACTACTAAACCATCCGGATACAAACAGATAGTACACTACTAAACTATAACGGCTACGAACACATAGAACACTACTAAACTATAACGGCTACGAACAGATAGGACAATACTAAACAATCCGGCTACGAACAGACAGAACACTACTAAACTATAACGGCTACGAACAGATAGAACACTACTAAACCATCACGCCTACGAACAGACATAGAATTCTACTAAACAATCACGGCTATGAACAGATAGAACACTACTAAACCATCCGGCTACGAACAGATAGAACACTACTAAACCATCACGGCTACGAACAGATAGAACACTACTAAACCATCCGGCTACGAACAGATAGTACACTACTAAACTATAACGGCTACGAACACATAGAACACTACTAAACTATAACGGCTACTAACAGATAGAACAATACTAAAAAATCAGGCTACGAACAGACAGAATTCTACTAAACTAGCACGGCTACGAACAGATAGAACACTACTAAACCATCACGCCTACGAACAGATAGAATTCTACTAAACAATCACGGCTATGAACAGATAGAACACTACTAAACCATCCGACTACGAACAGATAGGACACTACACTTCAATGGGTACAAACATGTAACATAATGTAACTTTCATACAAGGAACAAGGAAGTTTTTAGGATGCAGTTTATTGAGTGCATTCACCAAAACTATACTACACGACTAAGTGTAAACCATTTCTCAGGTCTGTGTTCCCCCTATATATTTTAGACTATTTTTGCTTCCCATCGGTTTCAGATTAATTTAACTAACTAAATAATCTCTAAATGGTATATAAGCAACTGAATCAGTTGGTTAATTTTCTAAAGGATGTCGGTACAAATTTGGAAACTAGTATGTGTACCGATAAAAGCCTCGGTTAAAGTGATGATTCACATCGAAAAGTGCCATTTATAATGATTTACTTGAGTAATAGTAAACCCATATTCAGGTCATTTAGAAGGTTCTTCGTTGGCTAATGCAGTTAAACATGTTTTGTGCCGTCCAATATGGTTATTATATTAAACTCGCAATAGTTTATTAAGTGTATAGAAATATAATAATATATTCACTCGTTTTATGTTACTTCCTGCGCCTAAATCACACAATCCGACGAGTCAGTAGCATTCGTAAGCAAGTTAATGGCTCATGCAATGTCAATAAAAAATATAGGGGAAACCATTTCGCAAGTTTTAAGCTTTGAAACTAATAAAACATTTTATAGCGCTACACTAGGAAAGATGAAAGACATATTTTTAAGCAGAAACGTTATTGACGGTAAAAACATCACACTGTGAACGAAACCTAATCTTAACAGATACAGTTGTGATGTATTACCAGTAACGCATACTTTTCAGAAATTTCGAGTAAAAGCCTCCATAAACCTCTGCTATACACTCAACACGTTCAACATCCGTCGGATTAGGATTCCTTTTAAAGGATATTTAAAGCTTATTCACATCCAACACGAGGGATCACTGACGTGCAAACTGAACTAAGATACACGGAGAAGAAAACACACCTTCCAACCGCTCATGTGATTGTTGGTGACATGTGTCACAGGCATTCACGATTAAATGTAAGAAGAAAATAAATAGTCAAAACTGTTTATGTAAACGCTGTTGCAAATTAAAATGAACTTAAGTTACCATTTTATAACAACAATATAGTTAAGCGTGATTTCCGTGTTACTTTCACACGCAACAGAGTCGTTTACCGTTATTAGGTTTTATCATGCTGCAAAATGATTTCGTCGTGTTGTTACATTGATTGATTAAATCGTTTTATTTCATTTCTAATGTTTCTTTATAATATTATTTATACGAGTGTTTCTTAATAATATAATTTAAATGCCCCAATCAATTATTATTATCCAGTTTTATGACATATTTTATAAATGTTTGTTTATCGCACTATGTAAGAGTTTCAGTTTCATCTTAACACTGAAATTAATGACTGAAGTTTCACTTGCCATCACACTGGAATTATTGGGGAGTTTCATTTATATTCACACTGGAACTCTGAGAATAGTTTCTTTAATACTAATAATAAAACAGTATTTATAGTTTCACGAAATTATAAAACTAATTACAAGAACTGAATAGGACATTATATTCATTTTCTCCACAAATTCACACCTTAGTTAGCGAACTGTCAGATCTACAACAGTTTGCAAGAATGTTGTGATTACACGTATGGAGAGCATGACGATAGTTTATTTACTGTTTCAGTTTACGCAGATACAAATTAACTGTATTGTGACTTATGTATATTTCGATTTATGTATATATTTATCTAGATTATTAGATAATATCCATCGACCAGTCATTATTTATCTCTTCCAAATTGTCACACAGCCTAGAGAAACAGAAGTGGAATAAACTTAATTTATGGTTTAAATTGTTAAATAGAATTATTATAAAATAGTCTCACATAAGTACCGTAATGTACATCCTAACTCGTACATCAACGGATAACGGAGCAGTTTCAATAATTTCAAATAACTACATATTTAACTGTTGGGCACTACTGTTTTCTTTACATAATAAAATAAAAGAACTCCTTCAATTTATTCAATTTAAAATAAATAACTTTTATTACATAAATATTTAAATTTTCTGTACTTTGATTTTGGATATTTTTTACATATTAATTTGCATTAAATCAGTAATTAGATAATTAAAACGTAGAAATCAAACAACAAAACAATCATTGTTATTATACATTAAAAATGCAAGTAATAAAGTATGTAAACATTTCTTACATTTCCAATAATGTAATGACAGATTACACTAAGTTAATTAATTAATAAGATCAGGCAGGTATAACCAGATGTAAAACGCTACAGTATAAAAACTGCGTTACTCTATGGTAATCTGGCCTGATTGGATTTACCAATCACTTATAATCCATCTAGAAACCCATCAAAGCCGAATGAAATCTCGGAAATCTAATCCAATTTGAAGTGAGGTATAAAGGTAGTTAGACCGTAAATTATACTAAAATGTGTTCCTGAGACAGAATGGATCCTAGCTCTTTATTACCTGTATCATACAAATTTGTTACATTATTCTCACAATATTGCCAAAGTAAATGTGCTGAATAAGTGTTAAAACAAAACGTTAAATGTTGTAAGATTAAACGATTTATGTACACATCGGAGTATTACAGGAACTGTGACTACTAGACAAGATTTTAAGTATATTAGTAGAAACGTTAGTGTCTACTTTCTAGTTGGGAAACAATTTCATTACAAAGTTCCAGAGAGATTGTTCTGATTACACGAAAGGTAACAATGCCTGTCAGATTGCATTAGGCTGACTACCTCCTAGACAGGTGAAGACAAGGCAGTTTGCCAGTTTGAGATATATGAAGAATTCCGTGCTAGACTCCAAACGTTAGGTGTATTGAGAGAAATCCTCTCCAGCCCCAATCTAATTTTGAAATCGGATTATTACAAGTTGAAAGCACCCAATCACTCAATTTCAAACTACATAAAATCATAGCCCGTAACCGCTCTCTCTATAGCTCCAAGACTTCACTAAATTGATCTTTCCGAAAAGACGGCACAATTACACTGATGAACCCAAGTTGTAAGACACTGATGAGCGCAGATTAGATAAGAATGATTATTGCAGTAAGTACGGTCTGCCGGTATGTATAGCACTTTCAGAGTGACCCTTGTCCTACATTGTCGTCAATTAGAATAATATATTATCCTAATACATGAGAACAATAAGGTAACAGTTGAAATAATTACTAAAATCTTTACAATTCGTACAACACGCTTATAACTTTAGAATTCCTGCATACAAAGTAATATTATTTCTTTAAGTTCAAACACTTAACAATACTATAAGTTAGGTTGGGACAACTTGTGTAATACTAGGAAAACTTGTTTTAGTTTAATTTAATCATCATGGAAATTAATATCTTCATTTGTAAAAACTATATGATTTAAATATTTGTATTACAAGAATATATTAGTTAGATGCATATATCTGCATTTGTAAGAACGATATGATTTAAATTATTTGTATTACAAGAATATATTAGTTAGATGCATATGTCTGCTATGTTAGTTTAAAATAACAGCATGGGTGTAAAACAATATTTTTTTGTATATACTAAAAATTCCATTGCGATAAAAAAACAACACTGAGAAATATACAAAGATAATATTTCCTTGACCTTTCGTTGGTACTAACAAACAGAAGTTTGGCGCCGTATATTACACTGATTTTACGGATCACCTCCCAGTAAGATTGACATTTTGAAACGTGTGTAGGTTGTTTCAGCATGAAACCAGGTGGAAATTAATTAAGACTTCGCTCTACCTCCTTACTTGTAGAGAAGAACTGAAGAAAATGAATATACCAAAACACGCCATAGGATACATATTCAGAATCCTGTTAGTAACACAACTTATTTCTAAAACTGTTTAGGAATCAATATCCAATTCTACAATTACTATTTCGATGATTATGATTCTGATAAATATTATCCGCCTAGTAACTTATCTATCCTTCCTGTAAAACTGCTTCTATTTTATTCGTTGCACTTTGTTTCCTAACGATAGTGTGTTGCGTTGCAGCAATAACTGGTTGATTCTAGCATCATTTTTTTCTATCAGCTGTGGAGCTTCTAATACAAAATAGCATACCTGAGTTATAAGACCATAAAGAGATGTCTGGAAAGATAAAAGTGTGGGTCTTTTTCGTTTAAGGGCCAGCACCTTACAAACATACTATACCTAACTGACAGTGCATTTAATCGTTTTTTTGGTGTTATTAGTTCGTAGGGCAGTAGTCCAGGTACTACTTCTAGTATAAACTCGTCTTATCTTTGGTGGGTTTTTGGTGGTATTTGTCGCGAGACTCAAGATTGCTTCTTGTACGCAGTACCTGACAGAACAGCTGCAACATTGGAGTTTTGTATTAGAGACTCGATTTTGCCAGGTGCGACAATTATTTCTGATTTATGGAGATCATACAATGGTATACCAAATATGCCAGGTATGAATTTCCAGCACCTAACTGTAAATCACAGTGAAAATTTCGTCGACCCAGTTACTGGTGCTAACACCCAAACGCAGGAACAGGCGGGAATGTGGAACGAGTCGTAATCACGTTGATTCCTATCTATGTGAGTTTATGTGGAGAAAGAGGAACAAAGACGTTGATTTGTGTGATGCCATTTGGAGGAATATCAATTGGTATTGGCCTCCAGAACAATAAGTTTTGCTCTTAATTACGTCCATTTTCTCATGAGTGAGTTATACTTAGTTTTTCTTGTTCAATAAAGCGTGGTGAGTTGATCTGGGCATGGACTTTGCAAGCTCGAGTTAATTTTTTTTCTAAAAGAGCAAGCAACGCAAAGCGCTGCGCAGCGGGCAAGCATCGCGTGATCTGAGTTTTGAATAGGCAACCTAGGGTATTTTGTGCTGGCCCTTAAACGAAAAAGACCCAACAGTGTACTTATAGCAGTTGCTTCCTTTATATCTTGCATTCTGATTTTGGGTCTTTTGCGTTATACGACCTCATTTCTTTAAACGTTTTCTACGTTTAAAGCAGGTTAGGTTAGGTACAACAAGACACTGCGACTGCATAGGTAGACCGGGACCTGCGCTAATATCAGATAAAACCGGATTTTGCGATAGGATAAGGAACAATGATTACTGTTCGCCGCTCACTGATTTCATGTATTGATGTAATACAGATCTAAAAATGTGTTCATAGCATCAATGCACCACAGAAACAATCTTATTAAACGTAGGAAACGTTTAAAGAAATGAGGCCGTATAACGCAAAAAACCCCTGGTTTTAAGTTGAGTAGGTTTGATAAATTTCAGAGTCTTTAAGATAACGTCCCTTAAGGCTGGAAAATACTAAAATTATGGAATTTGACAAACTAACACAACACAATTGATATCAGAATCTGAAGTAATAATTTAGAGAAACTTAGTAAGCACACTAAGAAACCAGTTAAATATGAGCGACTTTATATAAATGTACATCTATTATGAGTTAAGGGAGTGTTATGTATTTTGTAGTAAAATATGACTTAGTGAAATCACATATTTTTAGAGAAAAAACACGAAAACGTTGTAAACCAAACTGAGATCGCTTTGGAAATCCATTAGAACCATTATATGCCTTGTTGGGCATTCTTTCCCTTTTGAAACAATATACTTATTGGCTATCACAAGTCAGACCCCTGTCATAAACTCACGTGAGGGTGATAACAATTATTTGAAGAGTAAACCTTGACACAGGCCCATTAACGTTGAACCCGTACTGTTGTCAGGAATTGATTGACACTCGCGCAATTCAATATATATCGGACAGACTGTCTCGTGTGTCAATCTCGAAATTGACTCTTATATGTCTCCTAATTAAACTAATTTACACCTAACTTCTACGACCTTTAACCTTCATATGACCGAATGTAGAGATGTGATCTAACATCAACATGCTTATTCAACAAAAGTCAAGCATGTTAATTTACGTCCGAGCATCTATGCGAGTCTATATATTGTTGGAAAGTTATACAGTTGAATTACCATATAACCTTTAACAAAGACATTTCTTCAGATAACTTTGGATTTGTAAGAAGTATTTATTTAGGGTAAAATAAAGCAGATTTATTTTTAAGACATTTCAGTTTTTGCAGTGTTTTATGCATCGTCGCAGATCAAATTGAAACTTAAGCGGACAGCTCTATTAGTTTTTTAGTACTTTCTTCGGCATAACATTCTCTACCATGCAGCCAATTCTCCATGAATCATATAATTTATAATATTACTACCAAGAAGTAAGTTAGTACTTTAAAGTTTATATTAACAGCAACTTGAGATGTGAATATTAAACTCTTACAAGAAGGCATGAATTGCACCACGTAGAATAATCCATGTTAATTAACAACGACTATGACTTTATCTAATCTGAATAAAATAAATACTAAATTATTAACTTGTTAAGTACTAAATTATTAGTACTTACAGCGAGTAAAATAATTATTATCCCACGTAACTTCTTTTAAACTTTTTGCATTTTTAACGTACTCAGAAATTTTAAACTGAAGAAGAAACATTTGCAAGAACTAAAAACATTTGTTTGCTAGTTAGAATTGATTATTAAATCGTAAACAAATGTTTTTGGTAATTTTCTTTTAAATTCATAAAACAAATAGTATCTGTCGAGTTTATTTATATAGTTCGAAATTGATCGTATAATATTTGTACTCACTATGTAAAATTAAATATTTTTAAAACTGTAAAGGGGTTTCAATTTGAAGGCTTCAAATGGCAAAGATAAATTAACATTTAGGTTAAATCTATTTTAAAAAGTGAGATACAAAATGAAAACGGAAATAAAAAGAACCGATCACAAAATGACCACAACTCTCACGATGGCGATCGGCGGCCACCAATAAACGTCAGACGCAGGCACGACCGGTTTTGCTGTGGAACCGCCACCAAGTGCCGTAATTACGGCCACAAGTATTTTTCTGCGCTCTTCAACAAAAACAATGTCAACAAGTTGGAGTTTTTAGCATTGTGTAACATCAACATTATTGTATTAATTATTAACTCTAATATTATTTAACAAAATTCGTGTTCATAACAGAATTTGAATGTGTATATTACTTTCAAGTATATTCACTTCATTACATTACATAAATATGGCAAGACATCAGCACAATTGTGCATAAAACATGCATAGTAATTATTTACGAAAACACTTTATTTGCCAACACCAGGTGACCTAGCAACTAAAAGTATTAGCATTCCTTCACAATATCACTGAAATTGTTCTAGTACAGTATTCCATTTAAATATAAATCTATGTGTTTAGCAGTCCACCATGAGGAGTACGTGACTAAATTTAAACATCCAAGTACGAGTATGACTCGTGTTGTGAATAAAACGTAGTAGTCTAGTCAGAGGAGTTAAAGTACATTTGGACAATATTGAAAAAAAATTATAGCACCATATAACATTAGTGTTTTTGAATTTAATTTTGTGTCGCCTAGCATTAAAATATTGTTATAAATTTTTGACCCAACGCCACGTGGAAGGTATTTTTTAAATATAAGAAACGTTAGCAGGCTCGCTTGGCTCTTTTAATAACGTTGTAGTGGCGGAATTATTTTTCGAATTGTGGTTTTGACGTGACAACGTCTTAAATTAGGTTGCGGCTCGGAGTCACTCATGAAAAAGTGTAACGCCCGGTAACGTTACGATGCCCGTCCAGTGGGTCCGCCGCACGGGATCCGCAGGGGATAAAGCAGATAACTGTGGGTCCGCCGCACGGGATAAAGCAGATAACTATGTTTATTCGTGAAAATGTGGAGTGCTTAGATTCGTCATTTACAACAACTACAACAATAAAGGTAAATAATTGTACACTGATATTTCATTATCGTAAACTATGATTGATTGATTAATTGTTAGATTGACACAAAAGTTGAGAAACTGAGTTTATAAGTTATGTCATACTATTGACAAATGTACAACAATAAAGGTAAATAATTGTACACTGATATTTCATTATCGTAAACTATGATTGATTGATTAATTGTTAGATTGACACAAAAGTTGAGAAACTGAGTTTATAGGTTATGTCATACTATTGACAAATGTTGATAGTGTTAAGTAAATTATTAGTTTAAATCACTCTGCAATCAATCGTAATTCAGTCGATTGAGAAGAAACAGCGCGTATTGCTAGTCAAACATTTAAAATAACAAATTATAACCTCTAACCTGTCATAACAGTGCGCCAAACAAACGAACTAAAACCGACCAATCACCACGCGCGGAGTTAGAATTTAACTGTGTTTAGCAAGAATTTCAAATTCCAATTTTAGTAAATGTTTTATTCAACTTTACCATTTACAATAACAAATTTTATTTAATTTCAAATTATGTACAATGTTTTAGTAAACAAAATATATTTCGTATAACATCAACATTATTGTATTAATTATTAACTCTAATATTATTTAACGAAATTCGTGCTCATAACAGAATTTGAACGTGTACATTACTTTCAAGTATATTTATTCACTTTATTACATTACATAAATATGATAAGACATCAGCACGATTGTGCATAAAACATGCATAGTAATTATTTACGAAAATACTTTATTTGCCAACGCCAGGTGACCTAGCAACTAAAAGTATCAGCATTCCTTCACGATATCACTGAAACTGTTCTAGTACAGTATTCCATTTAAATATAAATCTATGTGTTTAGCAGTCCACCACGAGGAGTACGTGACTAAATTTAAACATCCAAGTACGAGTATGACTCGTGTTGTGAATAAAACGTAGTAGTCTAGTCAGAGGAGTTAAAGTACATTTGGACAATATTGAAAAAATTATAGCACCATATAACATTAGTGTTTTTGAATTTAATTTTGTGTCGCCTAGCATTAAAATTATTTGTTATACATTTTTGACCCAACGCCATGTGGAAGGTATTTTCAAATATATTAAAGAAACGTTAGCAGGCTCGCTTGGCTCTTTTAATAACGTTGTAGTGGCGGAATTATTTATCGAATTGTGGTTTTTAGTAACTGTATATCTTACAACAAATGTGTGACAATAAATATGTAGGAAGCCCTTTATTAATTTTAAATCAATGCTTGTAGTAATGAAATGAATGATGAGCAATAATAGCAGTAGGCCTTACATAGGAGGAAAGTAGATAGTTCATGTTCTGGTTACCAGCAACTTTCAATATATTTTCAACGTCGACAGAACGACCTAGAGGGGGGCGCAGTCTACGCTGGGAGTAACCGACTGTCAGTAATTGAAACCTCCACTTTCCGTCAAACTTTCCGTAATTAATTACAAAACTCTAATCGGATTATTCCACCCTAGAAAGACGGATTATGTCCCGTTGGATGAGGGAAATGCTGGACTTTACACATCGGACACTATGTATATACGGTATCGCACGGATTAACGATCACGTACTGCCCAGGGGTTGAGCTAGGCCTCGATCTATCTCTTGCTTCAATTTACGACCGAACTTATCTCACCGAGCTCGTACCGCCTGCTGAGCTATTGATTGCTTTTACAAGTAACGGTTCGTGTCACAGCCTACATTATCGTAAACATACTGCTGAACCATATCATCACGTTGGACAAAAGATACATGGTGGTGTTCTTGTTTGTGTTCCCACTTCATGTTGTGCAGGTTTGATGTAATGACTTTCATGTCATACGTGAACGAGCGAAGTATGCTATGTTATAAATGGGAGATCGTCAGATTTTAGAAGTGTATACTTTGTTAGAGTATCCAAAATTAGAATATGCCTTTAATTTAATTCCTTAATGGGCTTGAAAGATTTGAAAATTTAACCTATATCAATTAAACATTAAAGAATTGTTAGCTAAAAAGGATTTCAAATCGTTTTAATTTAGACCAAGACGTTTAAAACATAAGAAATTACTCCATAAGAATGAACATGATTATTACCGTATTATGATTCATTATGACTACGCTTATTAGCACAATATTCGGTTTGCCACGCATCATAGTTAGTTAACTAATCTACACTTTTAAGATGACGGCCAATGACTTTTTAGAATTTGTGACAATGTGTCATCACGGCTCTTATACAATACAGGCTTTAATTAGATTTTTCCAGATGTCTGCCGTACTTGATTTGTAACGTTCTTTCAATTGTTATGTAAATTATAACTGTATCATTTAAAAGATTATGTATAGTTAGTTTCGGATTTTCGTGTTATTTTGGCGCTTATAGTTTATTTATGGTTCTTTATTTGAAGTTTATTTTTCACGATGGAAGGATTGTGAAGGAAACAGGATTTTCCGGACATTTGCCGTCGTTCAGTGAAACAAAAAATCAGTAAAATCTTTTATCTATTGTTTTTAGGTAATTTTTTCTGTTACTTGTTCGATAATTTTATGAGTGTATGGCATATATCAAAATTACTGTATTTATTACTAACAAAATAAGCTATAACTATCTCAGAAACTGCATTAAGAAGTTTAGTTTATTTTGTTTCCTGTAACTCGTTTGGCATCATACTGAAGGGGGTAACCCCAAAAAAGATAACTACTAAAACGTATCAGTTATAATTCATGCGTTTATAAACATCAAATGTAAAACATATATACATTATATAAAGAAGCGATATCGTACTTGTTATATATAATTTAAAACAGCAAAATGCGTATAGTAATTATTTAATTATTGCACATCCACGCTGTGGTACTTTGTTGTATTACTTTGTTTACATATAATTTCATAAACGTTGTCAAATACAGCCGCATCGGGAGCTCGGAAAAGGTTTTATTCAATTTAAAAATATACAAAATAATTAGTAATAAAACTTTTAAATCAATTAATTGAATATATATTATAATTAAAACTATTAAACAAACCTTATTTATACATTGAATTAATTTAATTTTATAGATAAAAATATAAATGTGTATCATGAAAGTACATTATAGGCCTCACATATATTTGAGTGTCTGCGGATTAATTATAAATGTGTAACTGTAACTTAACATGTATTAAAATTTACATTTAAAGGATTCAAAGGGCAAAATATTGTTTTACACAATAGCTCATGAGTGTAACATTGTGATTGTTAGTGAGAACTGTACGGGAACGTCTATTCACACTTTCGTGCTGCACTTGACAATGGAACAAACGTCTACGTGATGTCTCACACAAGGTGTTGCACGTATTACATGAACCAGACCATTATAACTTTTAATTGTAATGCATGTTCAATTATCATAGTCCTTTCAATCTCTATTATCACTTTTAAAACGAAGCTGTTTTGAGTAGATAGGATAAACATTAATCCGGATGACCCATGCAGTTAATTTAAGAATTTACATGGGATGGTAATTCAAAGTTTGGATTTGCATTTTCAAAATTAAATTCTGTGAAGGGCTTACGTTTCAAAGCACTCTCCCTTTACTGAAAAAACGGAAAAAAAAAAAACTATTAACTCACTACATTAATGCAAAAGTAGGTTTATACACCGTTGTTATGAGGATTATTTTTTTTTTTATGACACATACCGTGGTTTTAAATACCATAACTTACAAATGTGTGTATGAAGCACACAAGTCGAATGCTGAAACGTCCAAAACAAAACAGCTAAACACAAGAACTAGCTGTGGGCAATAATATGAGTGTACATACAGGATTGATCAATTATTAAGAATTACTCACTCATTGTGTGTTTTAACAACGGGCTATACTACATGAAGCTGACACAGTTGACCACGATGAGCGGGAATATTCAGAGTGTGTACAAAGAGTATTGTATAAAGGGAGTTATGACGATATGATTGGCTTGTGGCGCACCCCTGCTATCGGAACTGATAGTGAGTGATGGATGTGGCGGCTTTGTCACTGTCCACACTGGCGCGCAAACATACTCACACTCCGCGCAAATTATTATTCACCTACTTCTGGGGTTATTGTCTTTTTACAGCACAAATCTCACCAAATTTCAACAAAATTTCTATATTATGCTTAACAAATTCAAAACATGACTAAGAACATTATCAAATTAGCATTTTAGAAATCTCGTCTTGTTTATTTTATATTATTTAACAACAAAACAGATTATTTAATAAACAATAAAATATACATTCGTGTCCTAGATGACAATCTAAAACGACCATTACAAAAATTGATACTATTTGCAACTGCACGAAGCCCAATTTTACTAACCGTTTTAATTTTATAAACCTGACTTGCCAATGTTTTACAGAATGAAGTTCACTACTCTTGGGTTTGCCGGGTTAACAAGAAGCAATTCTACCTTGATAGCGAAATGAGATTGTTGTTGCATGAAACCGGGTTCTAATCCCGATCTGGGTCTAAGACTGTTCTGAAAAGCAAATAACATTTTGGTCATAAAATTTTGTTTCATTATGACTCTTTAACCAGTCTTTCTTACAAAAAATGTTTCTGATGTTTGTTGAATGTATTTTTAGCGCAGAGGGTTAATTGCGATGAATAAATACCACTTTTCAGACCATCTTATGAATGATGGTAGGCATGGTAGTTTTTGTGCTTTTGAATTAATCCAGTGCTTGGTTCATATATTTGGTTTGACTATAAATTGTTCTTTTATACTATATTCTCACAATTAATTACATTTTATATACCATACTCTGTCTCTAAAAGCGTCTTCTACAAGGGAGACCAGGTAGTGCAAACATCATGCTTATATAAAGGGATGAGACTAAAAACATACCCTACATTTAAACCCCGCTAACAGCATATCTGTAATGGAAAAATGATGAACATCCTAAAAGGAGGTTGGCCCTAACAACATCTCCTATAGAGGGTATACACAAAAGAACACCATACATTCTTAGATAAATACCTACATAAAATTAGCGGAAACTTGGCATTATATTTGTTGGAATTTATAACCGGAGACATTAGAACACTGAAGACATCCGATACAATATGATGTATGACATCCGATGTATTGACGAGATATTGAAACAATTAATGGATCCCGTTGACTCAAAAGAATTTCCGTTCGTCACTGAAGTTACTTGTTCCATGTAGTACAGTTCATGAAACTGTTCATTATATTTACTAGCAAATTGTTCTTTTATAAGTTAAAAATTTTAGTTGTGTTATCATATTTTTTTAGGGTTTTGATCTTTTAAAATTTGTTAGTAGGTTTTACATTAGTTTTGTGTTGAAAGTAACCTTCCTTGATGTAAAGGTTACTATCCAGAAATGTCATTGGCTCTGTGGAAATATTAAAATTGTTATCAAAGGAGTTCAACGCGATTATGAAGTCTAAAGGTCTTTCATGACATTCATAAAAATGTCGTCTAGTCCAGAATAAAGGTTTGAAAATCTAGAAACTCTTGTTAAAATTTCGCAACAAAAAGATTTGCGTATAATGGGGCCATTCCGGTACCCATGGCCGTTCTTTTCTTTTGTAAATCAAATTTGTTTTAAACTCGAAAGCCATTGGAAGACAATATGAAATTTCTGAAATCAATGACAATAGTTAAGTGAAGCTATCAGTTTCCTTATTCATATTGATTGACTTGGAGATGAGAAATGAATGTCATGTTAATAACTCATTTAAAACTTAGCAGGTTTCAGACTCATTAGGCAGCCTTGCAACTGAAGTTCCTCTCAACTCTTGTCCCTTTTCAATATACAATAGAACAACTTGTAATACATATAGTATATTTCAATCTACAACTGTAACCTACTTTCGGCTCAAGAAAGCATATATTCGTAGTGACAGCTATGCATTTGTGCTATAAAAGAAATCTTCGCAAGCACTTACTGTAAAGATCACATAATTATATCGAATTACATTTAATTTCATAATGATCGTAAAGTCAAACAAGAGTGGAGAATCGTAACAACATATCGAAACATACATATAACAAATAACAAAATTAACTCATGAGATCTTAAATCGAATAAATTCTGACGACACATCAACTTGTACTAAATTCTACACAACCATATGGACCTAATATACACAATATTATTATGTTTCACTGTTATTCTACCTATTTAAGAAATTTACAAAAAGTTTAACTAGAGTGAAGAATCATAAGGTTTAGTACAGAGCAATGTAGACATAATACTTCTGTGAAATATATTTTCCATGTATCAAACATATTCATAAACACGGATTAGTTAAAATTCAAAGTATTCTAATCATGTCATTTAACATATTTGATATATGTATTAAAATTAGTATAGTAATCAACTAAATCCCTTTTTTAACATTTGTCACACGAATTTCGGCATTCCTCCATTTTCAGTGTACCCTTAAGAAAATAATAAAAAACTAAATATACAAATATGGATAAACTATGTTTTTAAGAAAGGATTTTAGATGATTATGGAACTAATATAGAGATAAAAATATAATCTGGAGATAATAACATAATATTTAATTTTATTTAAAAGCTTTCGACTAAATTTGCAATGTCGAATATCATATTTTAATGTTATTTCCTGGAAGTTATTTTATTACTAACGTTTTAAAATGTTTTTAATTAAAAAACATTCATAATGTAACATTGTTACCAAACTCTAATAGTCAATTTAAACTGTTGGTTTGTGATAGAAATAGTGTATCATGGTATAAAAATGTATAACGAGTAACTAATGAAAATGTGCAGTAAACAATGCGAAAGATTGACAAAAAATGTTGAGCATAAAGAATACAGGTTTACACTCTAGTGCCCTTTGTTTTATTTTTAGAGGTGATAGATCCAGGACATCCGTGAGAGCTAATATAGTGAGTCTAGGTCAAGGGGATTCTGTGACCGGTAGTTCACAGTACATAAACCTGACAAGACGTGCTCCCCCCCCCCCCCACACTAACCACAGCACCAACTGTCTCAGTGAACAGCGATAGTATCAGATATATGTGAGTGTAGCTCTGAGGAATTAGAACAAACAGTGTTATATTGTCTTTACTCATGAACTCTTTATTGCAAAATTCCACCGGATTACGTTAATTTTTTAAAATGAAAGAAAAATATTGAAGGCATCAATTTAAAAAATTACATAACAGAAATAAATAAAAATCCATACGTATTTTTTTAAATTTTTATGACGTAAAAACTGATTTGTTACGTTTTCTGACAGTATGCTTTAATTAATTGAAACATTTTTAAACGTCAACCTTCCAATCGTAATCACGTTGATACTATATTCTCACAATTAATTATATTTTATATACCATACTCTGTCTCTAAAAGCGCCTTCTACAAGGGAGACCAGGTAGTGCAAACATCATGCTTATATAAAGGGATGAGACTAAAAACATACCCTACATTTAAACCCCGCTAACAGCATATCTGTAATGGAAAAATGATGAACATCCTAAAAGGAGGTTGGCCCTAACAGCATCTCCTATAGAGGGTATACACAAAAGAACACCATACATTCTTAGATAAATACCTACACAAAATTAGCGAAAACTTGGCATTATATTTGTTGGAATTTATAACCGGAGACATTAGAACACTGAAGACATCCGATACAATATAATATGTATTGACGAGATATTGAAACAATTAATGGATCCGGTTAACTCAAAAGAATTTCCGTTCGTCACTGAAGTTACTTGTTCCACGTAGTACAGTTCATGAAACTGTTAAATATATTTACTAGCAACTTAGCAATACTCGAATAGAGTTTACGAAATGGCTGCAACAAAAGGTTATGTAATTTAATGGGTAAATGGGAACTTGTGAAAACCTGAGATGTCAACGCTTTTCAGTTCACGGATAAGGAATCAGTTGGATAAGTAAAGTAACAGCCTGACTACCTAGTATTCGTAAATAAGCATTAATGCTGGCACATTAATCGCCTTGTATAAAATGTCAGAATTAGATAGCGGTGTTTAGAAATCTGATTTAGTAAGAAATAAGACAGGATAGGAAATTTTAGTGAATTCCGTTTAATAGACCATTTCCTTAGACGAACCAAGATAATAGTCGGGATCTGAATCACGATAAGGTGACATGTCGTATAATGGTAATATACGCTTGCCAAAATGTGTTTCGGTTTTACTAGACAGGATAGGAAATTTTAGTGAATTCCGTTTAATAGACCATTTCCATTAGACGAACCAAGATAATAGTCGGGATCTGAATCACGATAAGGTGACATGTCGTATAATGGTAATATACGCTTGCCAAATGTGTTTCGGTTTACTAGACAGGATAGGAAATTTTAGTGAATTCCGTTTAATAGGACCATTTCCATTAGACGAACCAAGATAATAGTCGGGATCTGAATCACGATAAGGTGACATGTCGTATAATGGTAATATACGCTTGCCAAATGTGTTTTCGGTTTACTAGACAGGATAGGAATTTTAGTGAATTCCGTTTAATAGACCATTTCCATTAGACGAACCAAGATAATAGTCGGGATCTGAATCACGATAATAAGGTGACATGTCGTATAATGGTAATATACGCTTGCCAAATGTGTTTTTCGGTTTACTAGACAGGATAGGAAATTTTAGTGAATTCCGATTAATAGACCATTTCCATTAGACGAACCAAGATAATAGTCGGGATCTGAATCACGATAAGGTGACATGTCGTATAATGGTAATATACGCTTGCCAAATGTGTTTCGGTTTACTAGACAGGATAGGAAATTTTAGTGAATTCCGTTTAATAGACCATTTCCATTAGACGAACCAAGATAATAGTCGGGATCTGAATCACGATAAGGTGACATGTTCGTATAATGGTAATATACGCTTGCCAAATGTGTTTCGGTTTACTAGAACAGGATAGGAAATTTTAGTGAATTCCGTTTAATAGACCATTTCCATAGACGAACCAAGATAATAGTCGGGATCTGAATCACGATAAGGTGACATGTCGTATAATGGTAATATACGCTTGCCAAATGGGTTTCGGTTTACTAGACAGGATAGGAAAATTTTAGTGAATTCCGTTTAATAGACCCATTTCCATTAACGAACCAAGATAATAGTCGGGATCTGAATCACGATAAGGTGACATGTCGTATAATGGTAATATACGCTTGCCAAATGTGTTTCGGTTTACTAGACAGGATAGGAAATTTTAGTGAATTCCGTTTAATAGACACATTTCCATTAGACGAACCAAGATAATAGTCGGGATCTGAATCACGATAAGGTGACATGTCGTATAATGGTAATATATCGCTTGCCAAATGGGTTTCGGTTTACTAGACAGGATAGGAAATTTTAGTGAATTCCGTTTAATAGACCATTTTCCATTAGACGAACCCAAGATAATAGTCGGGATCTGAATCACGATAAGGTGACATGTCGTATAATGGTAATATACGCTTGCCAAATGTGTTTCGGTTTACTAGACAGGATAGGAAATTTTAGTGAATTCCGTTTAATAGACCATTTCCATTAGACGAACCAAGATAATAGTCGGGATCTGAATCACGATAAGGTGAACATGTCGTATAATGGTAATATACGCTTGCCAAATGTGTTTCGGTTTACTAGACAGGATAGGAAATTTTAGTGAATTCCGTTTAATAGACCATTTCCATTAGAACGAACCAAGATAATAGTCGGGATCTGAAATCACGATAAGGTGACATGTCGTATAATGGTAATATTACGCTTGCCAAATGTGTTTCGGTTTACTAGACAGGATAGGAAATTTTAGTGAATTCCGTTTAATAGACCATTTCCATTAGACGAACCAAGATAATAGTCGGGATCTGAATCACGATAAGGTGACATGTCGTATAATGGTAATATACGCTTGCCAAATGGGTTTCGGTTTACTAGACAGGATAGGAAATTTTAGTGAATTCCGTTTAAATAGACCATTTACCATTAGACGAACCAAGATAATAGTCGGGATCTGAATCACGATAAGGTGAACATGTCGTATAATGGTAATATAAACCGCTTGCCAAATGTGTTTCGGTTTACTAGACAGGATAGGAAATTTTAGTGAATTCCGTTTAATAGACCATTTTCCATTAGACGAACCAAGATAATAGTCGGGATCTGAATCACGATAAGGTGACATGTCGTATAATGGTAATATTACGCTTGCCAAATGGGTTTCGGTTTACTAGACAGGATAGGAAATTTTAGTGAATTCCGTTTAATAGACCATTTCCATTAGACGAACCAAGATAATAGTCGGGATCTGAATCACGATAAGGTGACATGTCGTATAATGGTAATATACGCTTGCCAAATGGGTTTCGGTTTACTAGACAGGATAGGAAATTTTAGTGAATTCCGTTTAATAGACCATTTCCATTAGACGAACCAAGATAATAGTCGGGATCTGAATCACGATAAGGTGACATGTCGTATTAATGGTAATATACTCGCTTAGCCAAATGTGTTTCGGTTACTAGACAGGATAGGAAATTTAGTGAATTCCGTTTAATAGACCATTTCCATTAGACGAACCAAGATAATAGTCGGGATCTGAATCACGATAAGGTCGACATGTCGTATAATGGTAATATACGCTTGCCAAAATGGGTTTCGGTTTACTACTAGACAGGATAGGAAATTTTAGTGAATTCCGTTTAATAGACCATTTCCATTAGATACGAACCAAGATAATAGTCGGGATCTGAATCACGATAAGGTGACATGTCGTATAATGGTAATATACGCTTGCCAAATGGGTTTCGGTTTACTAGTTTTTTATGTTCTTTCAGCTTTCTAATTGTGCAGTGAATGCAATCGCATATGTTCTCTACCGATCAAAACAACACTGCAAAGCTTAAATAGCCATATAGATGCTATTATTGATACTCTACTAAAATACTACAATTTGCACGGTACATTTTTAATATATTTGAATACTTTAAAATGGTTATTAGCAGTGTAAATAATTCTATAGATTGCACTTAAAACACGGGTTTTTATTCATTAAAAAAAAAAATAAAAAAAAAACAAACACACACTGCGACGAAATTTTGCGACACAAAGTCTGATAATTGATATACAGTTTGAAATGGCAGGGGTGAATAGATTCAAGCGTTATTACTCCACAATCTGGTAATAATTCACCTGATTAATCGCGACGTCCCATACGGTTATTTCAATTATCAATGCCATCTGTTATCGATACATGTATCTTCTCAGTTAATTGTTTATTTTACCAGTTCACATTTTCACTTCGCATAATAAATAAATGAGGATTAAGTTTGGAAATTAACCGACAAAAACATTTTACGTCTACTGCAGTGAGCAAAATCAATATATCAGTACACGTACAACTGAATAAAGCGGTATTGAAGCGCAACTCAGCAGGACTTGGATCTTGTGAAATAAAACAACACCATTTAACATTTTTATTTATTTTTTACTCATAACGAAGAGGATGAAGGGAATGTAAAGATTCAAGATTTTTTGTTTTTGTTTACAATTCTTGTAAATGACCTTTGCGCTGTGCAATAGTTGTATTCAATATAACTCTCAACAATCTCAACAATCTTAATCTTTTGTTTTACATTTAATAAGAGGAAAGCATATCTCATAGTAGTACTATAATGTTTCTTTTTATTATTAAATTTTGAATTTAAAGAGTCATGTTCACTGAACAACTTTTCCCAAATCTCTTTCCTAAGATAGTATCTGAAGGTTTAAATGCTATTGGGGGGAAATCTACGGATTTCTCGAAACTTTTTGGTGGTTTCAGAGTGTTTTTCGGCAGCTAGATTTACAGTTCATGGTGGTTCGAAAGAGTTGCAATGAAAACTTTGGACTGTAGTAAGCTATCCCCAATATTGGTGAAAATGTTATCAATAGCCGTCTGAGATTCTTTAACCTCCCGTGTGAATGAATTTATTGTGTTTCAACCCATATGTTGCCATAGAATTTTTTAGGTTAGTACAATGAGGACTTTTGGACAAGATATTTATGTTGAAATCGCCTATCACCATTGCATATGTGAATTTACAAGCGAGAGCATTAAGGCAGCAATTCAGCTGTTCCAAAAATGTCCCACCAAAACATTTTGCATGTAGGGATTCTGTAGACAGATACCAAAAGTACAGAAGTGTTAGACAGAGTATTGAAATTTATTTTAGCAGCTGCCAATTGACAGAAGTTCTCAGAAGAAAATTCGGTAACTTTAATAGTCCTTTGAGCGAGAATACAGACTCCACCCTTCCCTCTAGAGCGGCGGCAAAACCCTTTATATGAAGAAATACATGAAATACTGATCGCACAAAACATATAGTCCTACGAAACCATAACGTGGGATAAGACCTGTATAACTGTCTTAGTGAACATCCGACTGGACAGTTAACAGGTGAGACCGTAAACCGTTAAGCCAGTAGCCGGTAAACGTGAGCCGACACACAGTTCTCGCACTCCCGACATTTACGTTTATCGATACACATTAATTGATTTAATCTTCGGTGACAGTGGTGTTAACGCGCTTGCTGATCTTGGTATCCCGTACTAGAGCTGCGGCTCAGCCTCGACATGATACAGTACATGAGATTTTTTCGGTTTCGTTAATAATTATCACACTTCGCATTAAAATTGTACTCATGGTGTTGTAGCCCAGACTGACCTTGCAGCTGCCCGAATAAAAGGCTAGAACTACTCGTGCTATATTTAATAAAGGTTACGAACAGTAACAGGATTCTCTAGGCTGTAGAAAAACTACATTCAAAGGTTATAAGATCGTATTGAGAGTCTCAGTTGGTAATCAATCAGACAATACATCTCCACTGTCAGTTTTACACCATCCTGATTGGCGGTTATAACTAATTGGGTTAGCGATATAATGAGAATCCATTGTGTCATTAATGAGGAAGTGGTGAGTGCAACTGGGTGGGCAGTCACTTACTATAACACTGGTAACAAGTAATTCGTTAGCATATGACTGTGCATTGCAAACAGAATTATACAGTATACAACATGGCTGAGGTCAGTATAACCGCAGGGGATCTGTATTCACCTGGTCGACAACAGATTTAGTAGGATATGATCGCACCAGTGGAAGTAAAAATAAATCTTGGTAAGTTGTAAGGAAAATGATATTAAAGGATTTTAATACTTTTACATGAAAATAATATCAATATGATGCGCACTTTATAATATCCTCTTAAAAGAAGTATAAAATAAAGACCACGGTTTCAGGAAGGTACTTATGGACTCTATATGAATGCAACATACCGAGTAAAAGTTATACAAATCAAACAGTTAAAATCTGAGAAACCTTATATTGAAGCTACAAGATTATTTATAAAATCATTTAGCGAATCTTGGTTTATACACTTCGTCAGAAGAGTGAAACTCACAAGCAAACATGTTTACACTGTACACTGTTATACGCTCTATAGATCTCGTAATGTTCGGAACAAATAAAACAACTGGTCGGATGTTTAAAATTGAATAATTACATTAGAACAGAACAACCTATAACAGAAGTCAAAATATTCATGCAGAATGAAAAGAAATTAAAATTATTCATTCGTCTAATATATTATCGAAACAATTAATATATTGCGGTATTTTATTGATAAGAGATCTGAATTTGTAATTTGATTCACTGCTTCCATACAAGAGTTTCGTTCCTTCCGGTCGCAATAGATTGAAATCAAGCAATACTTATAGGTTAGTCCACATTCCGTTCTCTAAGCTATAATATCGTCCTTTGTATGCCTTTAGTTACCGATGTGTATGTTCACATAGCGTGAATGAAAATTGCCTCATCATTCCAAATTGTCTAGGAAAACATACAGTATTACCGACTGATAATTCATTCATCACTGTTTTGCGAAGTTGCAGCCTACAACGAAGATAGTTTTCCAATAGCATTGAGACGAGGTAATGATGTTTGAGTTTAACCTTAATAAAAGTTTCATACAGAAGTTTTACAACATTTTGTTTTAAAAGATATTAAATTTACACTATTGAACATGGCTTGTGAAATTTGTTGCTGAATTTGTACACTTGATGACGGGCAGGCCTGCCTGTCCAACAGCAATCGGTTTTAATACACTTTAATGGAAGTATTTTCGTAATTTGTATGTAAAACATTGTTGACATTTTATTCCACCCACTTAATATTAAATTTTAATAGTTTTTGTACCAAGTTTTTAGAGTTATCACCATTTCCTCCTAAAAGTTCCCATTTTAACAAGATTAAAAATATACATTTAATACCAGCGCACTCTGATGTTTGTAGTATGCACGGTCTTGCACCTGGAAGAAGAAGTACAAAGAAACAAGATTACTTTCATAGAATATTTCAAAGATGTACTCTCGACAGCGACTGTGGGCTCATCTGATATACAAAGCTAATGCATCCTTAATAAAATTCTAACTGAAACAAAACAATGAATCTTGCAACTTTTTAAATTAAATTAGTTATTGTTTTTAAAGTAATTGTACATCTCCTTAAAAAAAATTTATATGATTAAATACACAAAGATTTTTACTAATTACAAAATTGACTTACTTTTTATCAAGAGTGTTTTCTAAATATGGACATTTTATTTTATGACTCAATAACGTTTAGTAACTGATATGAAGCTATACAATTGTTTTCTTTATATAATACTATCTGACCACCAACTATTTGATCGAAAATTATCACTTTCAAACTCTTTATCAAGTTGGTTGAGGCTGATTTTATTATTATTCCCGCGACTTGAAAAAAGTATTATATTTTTAACGCTTCAGATACAGTTCCATTTCAGCCACAGCTAAAACTGGCACGGCCGACGATCGATTATTTCCTCAGGTCAATTCTCCTATTTATTTGACGAAAATAATATATATGGCAATATAAATTAACTCTTGGTTCCTAAACTTTATGGGCATGGTTAAATCAGTGTCATCAAATTGATTTGTTTCCATTAAATATTCAAGAACAGCTTCAATAATAAGAATAGAGCTTATTATGGAAGAATGTGACGTACAAGGACTACATATTGCATGCTTCTGCTGCGTTGGCACGTGTGTTAATAATACACTCCTGGAGCAAGGCTCTGGGGAGTTGCTACGTGTACAGACGCTGTGCGCAGTTGAAAATTCAGATCACATTAGTAGACGAGTTACGCTAAGAGGGATTGCATGTGTATATTAAGAGTAAACGAAATTCTTAAAGTATATATGTGTATATCACAGAAAGAAACACAAAATTGCTGAATTGCATCTTGTGTTGTAGTTTCTTGTTTCAATATATTATTGTTAATAATGATTATAAAAAGGGCGTACAGTATGTTCGGTAATCTAAGCCAGATAGGACTATACTTTAGGTTACATTTTTTACTTATTTTGATCTGACAAATAAAATGGTGATAGAGAAATTTAAGGACATCCTGTGTACGAGAGCTACGAGTTAAGAAAGGGGGTCAGGATTGGTTTCTTCCTAAGTAATCAATGCTTCAAATAATTAGCAGCGAAAAATAACAATGGAAGATTGTAGTGTCAATAGTGTTGTAGTGTAGTGTAAATAAACTGATTATCCGCTATAAATGTGTATTTACGATGGTTCATAGCTAATCTACTTCTCAGTGACAAAAGGATTCAGAAAATAATACCAACTAGTAAGCGTAAACTATTGTGGAGTTATATCTCTTTTGATAAATTAATAATAATATTTGAGCGAGAAATGTGAGTGAAAATCTGTACCTTCAATTATTTAAAAGTCGTTTGTGTTGCTGTAAGTTCTGTGTGTGCTATCAAAGCGAAACGCCGGGTAGAATGTATCAAAGTGCTTGTATTGTAAAACAAGAAAGAATGCGTTCAGAACTGAGCGCCCGCCGTCTGTTTTGAACATTCAACAATACAAACATAAACAGTTTTTCATTACACATTCATTGCAGTGACGTTTTTTATTATCTCAATACTTGGTTGTAATGGTTGTAAGTTCGTAATTAATCATTCAGTTTAAACAGATTCGTTATTATACAATGCAGGAGTAGAAGTACACAACACCATGTATCGCGTATCAGGCTTTGCTAAAGTTAAATGGTAAATTTAGAATTATATCTCATATTATTGTTGACACACAGAACTACAGACAACCATACGGCACATTTCTACATCCTTTGGTAAACAAAAGGATTCAAAGGATTCACTGTGTCAGCCTACTGAGTGATTGGCATCAACGACACTCAGCAAAATTCTATGGCTAGGCCTGCAACATCTTGAAACTCATTCTTGCCAGTTCACGATTTTGTTATTAAACTTGGTTTCATATCACGTCTACACTCCAAGTGACCATAACATGATATTGGATGTGGTGGTATGATTAGGCTACATATGTTAATAAGCCACATGTTAAAATCTCACTATGAGTGTACTGAGTTTGTTTACTAATTTATTTATCCTAAAATTTTCCTGTTTCCATAATGGTTACCCATAAGACCAATATTAAAGTATTCGCTAACGCTCCGCCAAATCGAATGGAGTGATATGCACCATAATCGAACTCGGTGTTCGTCATAGGGAAATGAAGCTTCATGCATAATTTCAAGTCACCAGATCAGTTCCTCTTTTTGGTATAGTGCGAGTAAACAGACAGACAGACAGACAGAATTGAATATTTCCTAAGAGTGTAAGTAAGGCTTCGCTAACGCCCAGCTAACTACTCTAATATACATCTTACTACTATACTATAAATATCTATTTTTTTTCTTTTCTACGGCTCAATTAAATTCACAATATCTATAACTATGGCAGAACCCATAATTGATATTTTATCCCATTAATCGAATTAACTTACCGTTCGTAATGGTTTCCCCACAAAGCATTCTGGTTGTCTAAATACTCAACAAGGATTGCGGGTATTTTATTTTTAACAATAACCAAAATAAACTGACCACAACGGTTCTCATACGTTTCTTTGGTTCATTAGCCGGAATCATAACAACTGCGGAAAGAGGATAAGAATGGAGTACACACAAGGGATTGTGGACGTTTCTGTTTGCGTTGCCAACGTGACATCCGGAACAATGTTTCTTGCAATTCATTGTTACAACTAACACGTTTAACACAAGGAAGTTATATTATTTAGAATATTTCAAATATTCTGCAATAATTATGTGGCAAAAGCAGGAAAATTATAGACTTCTCACTTCGAGTTCAAACTTAATGTTCATTCCAGCCATTGGGCGAACTAATTGCGCACAACGTGTGTTGGTTATATTATTTCTGCCATGATTTGAAATAAAATAACCGCTTCATGGTGAAGGTATTTTGGCATACCCAGATTGGTTGTGAGCAGCAGTTTCCAAGACTTGCTAATTTGGTTATTGTAAATAATACATATATTACAGGGATCTATAAATCATATTATAACAATTGCTGCACCTGCATTAAGTACGATAATTCTTGAACTTAGGTAAAGGTAAGGATATAATTAATCTAATTATAACTGTTAAATCTAGTAACAAATTATACACATACAAAAAGCGTATAAATGTAAACAGATAAAGGACATTACATTTTTACTTATTTTGAAACAAAATATCTAAGCCTACAGTTTAAATTATTACAACAGACATAGCTCTAAGTTAAACAATCGAAACATTGTGTCAGAATTCCTTTTTGAATGTGCTGCTTGTTTAATATCATCCCGCAATATGCTTTATACCTCAAACAATGTAGCCTTGTTTGAAATTCGAATTAGAATATTTGTTAACGTTTTACACAATCTATATTTTTATATTACACAATCTTTGTTTTCTACATCATTCTTGTTAGGAATTTAACAAGAGAAAATAACCAAAAACGATTAATGGTTGTCGCCTATGTAAAATATAGCTAAATATAACTTCATGTTACACGTTCGCTTTCCACAATAACATTAACTGAACAATAAATTGACCTTATATGTTCACTATAATATCGCAATAGCCGACAAGGGTGGATTGCGAATAGGAACAATGGTGAAGGACAAAGTCAACCCCACAGTTGTACTCAGGGGATATATAGAGGCCTTGACCTAAAAAGTGATCCATCAAAAATACAAACTGGGGACAGCAACATCGTGTTCTCGCTGTGCACGGGTATATGACATTCTCGCTGTGCAAGAATATTTGACGTTCTCGCCATGCACGGGTATTTGACGTTCTCGCTGTGCACAGGTATTTGTCGATCTCGCTGTGCAAAAACATTTTACATTCTCGCTGTGCACGGGTATTTGACGTTCTCGCTGTGCAAGAATATTTGACATTCTCTCTGTGCACGGGTATTAGATGTTCTCGCTGTGCACGGATATTTAATGTTCTAGCTGTGCATGAGTATTTTGACATTCTCGTTGTATCTCGGGTATTTTCTCATTATCGCTGTGCACTAGTATATGACGTTCGTTATCCCTATCCACGAGTATTTCATGTTCCCACTGTGCACGAGTATTTGACGTTCGTTATCGGCTATCCACGAGTATTTCATGTTCCCACTGTGCACGAGTATTTGACGTTCGTTATCGGTATCCACGAGTATTTCATGTTCCCACTGTGCACGAGTATTTGACGTTCGTTATCGGTATCCACGAGTATTTCATGTTCCCACTGTGCACTAGTATTTGACGTTCGTTATCGCTATCCATGAGTATTTCATGTTCCCACTGTGCACGAGTATTTGACGCGGGATCTGCCAGTCTCGGAGCATGGAGTTTGGTATTGATAATTTTATAACGATTATAATAGAAATTTATCTCTTATATTTATTTCCATTGTACATACAATTTTAAAATTTACTGAAGTAAATACGACTTTTCCAGCTTAATTCCAATCTGATCAGTGTGTAACAAAAATTAATACTAATTTTGTAAAAGTGTTATTTTTATTATATAATACACATACATATGTGTGTATGTACGTATATAATAGTATTTACTTGTGTGTGAGAATGAAAACTAAGGCTCCATAACCTGACAGCAATTTACAAATTTTATTATTCCATTTAACAAAATAAAACAGCCTTTAGACGAAGATATGTAGGTAAAATCATTTCCCACTCTTTAATTAAACAAGAGTTATTTGATACCCGTGTAAACTATTCCTTTTCCTCCAAAAGAGTTTTATCGAAGGGCTGACAAAATAATAATTTAAGAGACAAAAATTTACGTACTAAAATTAACACATTATTTTATTAGTTCACTAGGCACACCAAATACAACTAGATACATGTTCTATTGATATAATATTTAAGAACTGATCCTTGAATATTCAAAACTACGCTGAACGTGTTGTGTAGACTACTTACAGACATTACAACAAGAGTTAGTTCAGCTCTGTAAAAAACACCAAAGCAGAAGAGGATGTGCAGTCAATGTACATCTAACTATCTTAACAAATTGTGGATGTCTATTTTGGATATAACCGACCATCTCATCGAACCTTTCCTTTCCTATTATTTAAAATTAAACTGAACGAAAAAAGACTGGAAACTAGTGTACAGCGTAAAACAGTTTGAAATTATAAATAATTTTGAGTAAATTATTATTTTAGATTTTTAGAACAAGACTTACCCGTATATCCATTATATTTTGTTACCCGACTGACAAATTCGACTGGTAGCTAAGAAGTAAAGATAAAGGAGAAACTGCGATGCAATGAGCACACAAAGATTAGAGTTAAAGTTATAAATGAACGAACGATAAGGACCATAAGGCGCTGACTGTATCGCTATTAGAGAAAAGCCGGGGCAGTAACGCAATTAAAGGTGACAGAAACCAACTGTAATTTGTTGAGAGAGACTTTATATCCTTAGTGTTTGGAAACAGCAGCTGCGATACAGCTACTGCCGCTGCCGTCCTCGCCGTACACTTTCTCTGTTTGTTACCGCAACAGATGCAGGGGTTACGATTTATAATTAGGTTTCTCTCAGCATTGCACCAGTATGATACGTTAGTGTTAATATAATACTAAACAGATAACACAATATCACATTTCTAAACCTTCATTCGCATTTTACCAGAGTGCGATTCACTATGTAATCTTACGTGTATTTTCACCATTTACAATTTTCGTGTATTTCAGAGTATTCCTCAAGTATTAATCTGAACCAACCTTTACGAACACTGCACCAGATCTTGTGGTCTCCAAATATATTAAAATATAAGGACCTATTAACATGCAGGAAGATGGTATCAAGCATATATGACGCTCATTAAAACGAATTCCTACCTCCGCAATTAATGTATTCTTGGTTTTCAATGGACGTAACAATATAACAAACTTCTAACCGTTATAAAATATAAAACTATATAAAACCACAAAACAACTAATCTAACATCAATGTACTGTAACTCATATACTTAGTAAAAAGCTTCATCCAACATTGTGTGACATGCTTTTAAAATAATGATTCTGTTAAAACAGTTTGTATAGGTACTATACAGAAATGTATAAAACATCTTCGGGTCCAAATACCAAACTGAATTTTTAAACATTGAAGGATTGCGTTTAAGGATTACTATTGTAAGTTCTTTTTATTCCTAGTACTATATATACATGTAAATAAGTGTTAATATATTCCCCCGTGGAAAAGTCCCCCTACAGCTTTCTCTATAGCCGAGGCTGCCACAGATTCTCAATGCACGATTTTGTAAAGTGAAATGATTGTAGTACAGTTCACCAAAACAAAACAGGGAAATTGCAGGGAAGATCTGTTTCGATGTAACCAACACAGACAGCTCTCAGTGTAGCTTTACGGAGAGATGCTGATAGATGACGTGCAGAACAGTGCACGATTTAGCTGTTGGCTAAAAATATCGACTTGTTGATCCGATGTAGTTTGCAATGAGAGACCAAAAACTAAGAACTTTATCACAGACCTTAGCAGAGGATCTTCCACCACCACTGCCACAGCAATCCCGTCTTCAAATTTATCACATTTTCAATGCCAACAGCGCTCTGAATTTGTGTTCTCGTAGCTAAATTCCCAAACCACACATGAGGTCAGTGATCACAATGCTATTATGTTCTACAGCAGAAGTCTGATTAATCAAACTAAACGGAACCAGGGCTACCTCGGATAAAGAAAAAAAACTCGGATAATACAGTGGTTTTAATAAAATATTCTAGTTTACAGAAAAACACCTAGTTACTAGTATAATAGTTTATTTATACAGTGGATTATGTGACATTTTACGTAACTGAAACTAATAGGCGCGTTCTAAACCCGTATCGTCATTGCTCTAACCAACAACGGATAATTGTCGGCCCGGATAATGCAATATATTCCACATCTTTAAACACAATACTTACTATTGTGGTGTTACAATCAGTTCTCTAATACAAACATTTTTATTGAATTTGTTAAACACAAAGATGTTTAAAGCCCTGTAATATATTAATTCAGAAGACATGAAAATATCCTTTTATTACTCTACGTGGAGTGATTGGAACTTGAAGTAGAATTTAGGGGCCATAACTAAGTGCAAATAAAACCCGAAAAGATTGTATGGAATTTGCATGTATGTAAGAGATGATCGGAGGATTTCTTTTTTTTTCGTAAATATATTCATTTCATTCAGTAAAAATGTTAAAAAGACATAATATTTTAAAATTAAATTTAATTAACAAAACGTAATTAATATCCTTATAAATATAGTGAATAAGACAAATATGGCCACCTAAAGCACATGTATATACTAAGAATTTCACATTTTTTATATTCAGCCGTTGTTTTCAATAATAATGGAATACAAAACTAATTACATTTGCTACTTTAAAAGTCTGTGCTGACTTGTGGATTGATAGAAACATGTATTCTAATTTTTCTGAATTCATTAAACACGTTACTTAGAGTACCAAAATTTTAAAATTAAAAACGTAAAAACCAGTGTTTTATATTTTCCTTTTTTGGATGAAACCAGTTAGTGTTCTTGGATATACGACCTACGTTCATACTTTTGATTCACACCACATTAAGATTGAGTAATCATTTAAAACGAATTTATAAATTCCTAAACTCAGTTTTATTAATACGCTAAGAACAGTGTTATTTAAAATTAAAACACAAGTTACAACGCTTACAGAAATAGATGTAACTAAAAACGTATCAAACAGTAAAGTGGAAGTAAATTCCGGGAGTTTATGGCGTGCAGGAAAAGAGAGGTAATATAAACCAACATCACAGACACGTGCCTTCCTCTTGAATGTCCGCTCGAAACAGCGAGCCTGTCGTTTTAGTCTTTACTTAACAGTGGAAGATATTTGCCGACACCCGTGACCCAAGTAACACTGACACGTGCCTTCCTCTTGAATGTCCGCTCGAAACAGCGAGCCTGTCGTTTTAGTCTTTACTTAACAGTGGAAGATATTTGCCGACACCCGTGACCCAAGTAACACTGACACGTGCCTTCCTCTTGAATGTCCGCTCGAAACAGCGAGCCTGTCGTTTTAGTCTTTACTTAACAGTGGAAGATATTTGCCGACACCCTTAACCCAGGTAACGTGGAGGTGGTAGGTATTTTCACACCCGGCGAGCACAGACGTCGACGACTGTGGCTATCCTGAGAAAATTGTGTCATGTTGACCCGGCTTTGTTGGTCAATACGAGACCAACTCCTCAGTGGCTAGGTTACATAGTGTACTGTGAGATACCAGTCTTTCTCTAGTCTTCCATCTAATTATTAATTATTATTTACGTGGAACCGATAACTTTTGGTCCAACTACAAATATCTAATTTACATGCACCACGCATCTTTCGTCAAATTCATTTGCATGCATTCTTTTACATCGCTCATCTCTTTTTTTGAAACGATAAGACAAAAGTGGGCGATCCTAGGACAAATGAGTGTAATTTATACTCACGCTATTTTGACATTGACAGTTGTAGTTCATGTAAACTAACTAAACAATTGTTATTCTGTGTTACTCAATCATCTGGTGAGTCATGATGTCGTGGAAGACAAAGAAGCATATCGTCATTACACTACAGTAATAACTAAAACTGAAATGATGTAGTACTTGTTTAAGTGTAGGTTTTTGTAAACTGTAGATGTTCAAGGAAAGATGTAAACATAACCAACCATATTTCAATATTCATGTATGTAACTGTACATCAAGTATTGTATGAACTGTAATCAAAGCCATTGAGTGAAATATTCCGATTTTAGTATCCTATTAAAAATAAATTTTAACGGATTGGCAATCTGGGATGTTGAACAACAAACCTTGCCATAGCCAATAATAAATTATAAAAATTTACTTATCAAACTTGGACAAAACAGAGGTACAGATTTAGGCCGCCTTTCCATGTGGACGTTTTTATAATATAATCGCCCCAATTATGGGGTTACTAGTATATGTTTATTGTGTAGATGTGTCAACCTATGAAAATGATATCCGACTGCACCACCCATGTGTTTCCCTAGTACACTTGACACACAAAGCACCGGTGGAAATGTTGAGGGTAGGATCGTCGCTGTCACTCCGAGCTTAAGTACATAATGCAGCAAGACGGAACGATATATAGAGGAAAGGATTTCTAGGAATGATCATTATTCATCTAAGGAATGTCTCGTTTTTATAAATACTACGATTTTACATCGTTCTTGTACAGTGTTTACAATTTAGTAAGTGTCTCGTACACACATGTCAACTTAAGGTAGCCAACAAATTGTAGTCAATAACTTATGAATTATCAACATATATAATAATAATAATGATACAATTATTCGAGGTAGGCTAAAAATGCTACCTCACAATCACAAACGTAATATGTTTTTATGTAATTTTTTCTCAGATACTTGGTGTATAGACTAATATACGTCAGAAACTAACGGCCAGGTACGTAAATAAATCAGAGTCAGCCATATATGATACTGATATATAATATATGTAGAACCGATAACCGATATTTAGATACTTAAAATTTCTATTTTCAAACTATTGGCCAACACGAATTAAAAGAGATTTACGAATTTGATTTTAACATACATACACACTAAATGGAAATGAAAAACACATCAAAGTCCGTTTTTACTCTTAAAACAGCACTAACATTGTCCATATAGCGGATACAAAAAATATAAAGATGTACAGATTACAGCCGAAGTGTATAATGGTCAATTACTGCAGCACAGAATTATATACATTAAATACAGGAGTAAAGAAGCAATCGATAAGGTTACCATTATACTTGTTAACGGAACCAAATACAGAATGAACTTGTAAGTGATATCTATGCACAAGCAGATATACATCGCACTATATTACGACTGTTAGAATGAAACAAAACGACAAATCTGGTTTTGATGACAATTTAACGACTCGACCACGATCGTTGTAGCTCTGGATGACAATTTGTCAAGTGTGTCAACTGCCCAGTCAGAGGCAGCAGACCCTCGTCACGGCTCACAGCCCAGTACATCCATCATCTGGAGCTGCTCCCTCCTGGATGCATGACGAAAAACCGTAACCTACGAAAACGCTACATATTTAAACTAACGTAACATCTTACTAAATTAAGTCTGTCGAAGACAAAGTCTAAAAAGGAATGATTTTTGCCATGACATACAATTTGGAATATTTAATAGGGATATCAAATTATAAATACCTCGTGACAAAAGCCGAACTGAATAAACGTGTCGCAAGGCAAGAAAACTACAAGCATGAGAACATTTTCGTACATGTCCTCTCAATGCTTGGTAGGCTGTAGAACAAGTCACATAAAGCCCAAGTATGTCGCATTGCTGCAGGGAAATACTAACTGAACAAACGCAGTTTTTATAAAGAGCGCAGCACGTGAACACCTGGAGCCTACATGGATGCTCTTGCTTGTAAAGAGATACATGTAAAATACACTCGTTCGTAAGTTCTACAAAGGCTCGTATTATCAACTTGTAGTAATTGTCTCCTCATATGGTTACACTGCTTCACAGTGAATAATTTACATTCTTATTTATTCTACTTAATATGTAATTTAATTCTTAAGAATTCGTTCCGTTCTAATCTGTATAGTTACAGTTCGGATCTGCGTAAGGGTTATATTACAGGAGGCTAGAGTTAATTTCGATTGTATAAACGCATACACACAGGTATTTCTTAAAATATATAGAGATATTTTTTCTAAGAAAGAAATTTATCGTTAGCCAAGATAGTTTTGGTGGAGTTCGAAATGGGAGGAAATCCAAAGGATTAAAAATATGACATGATATTCTTTTGCAGATAAAATGTATTTTTGTTTGGCATATTTAAAAAACCGTGTCAGATAAACACACGTTAAGAAATAGTATTCAACCTCAGTAACCATATACACACTCTTGGTCTCATTATCCATAAGTATATAACTATTATTCATATTTCGAGCTATACCATTCATAGATAACTTATCAATATCATTTCGACAAAAACCAGGTACGAATGTTGAGTTTAGGTTCATTTTACCTTTCGCTTAGTGGAACGTTTAAAACGTGACGCTGTCACAGACTGGAATCTAGTATTAACGTCCGCCTAAGAATATATAAAAAAAATCAGCGACGCATAAGCCCGAAATGAACGCTTTACATAATTTCGACACCGCAGACACCTAGACTACAAAACCTGTAATCTAGAAGAAGAGGCGTTCTCATTGTTTCATAAGTGCCAAACTGAGTTCACTAAATTGTTTAAAACAATACTCCAAAACAATATCTTTGTTGTCGCGGTGTCTCTGATGTCTAAACGATGCAACGCGCTCGCTCTGAGCTTCTTCGTCACCGACTTTTTTTACCTCTTCAGACTCCACATTCCACGAGTCAAGTCAGTGATAGCGTAAAATTTCAAAAGTTGCACTACGTGGAAGGTTAAATGGAGCTAAATCCAACATTTTGTATTGAATGAACCCTTCCCACATAGCTACGGTATGTGTAAAAACCAGGTTGTGTACTCATACAGGCTCCTTATTACGACGCAAGTAGCTCCGCTCTCCTAAACTCACTCGAGATGCGTTCCTCTCATTGCGTGACTATGCTACAAAATGAAGAATCATATTAAGATTATTTCAGTATATTACAGTAAAAATTTATTTTCTTACACTCTACAATATAATACTCAAGCGATGTATTAATTATATACTCGGCATAGAGTATCTTTTCCACATTAATTTACGAGTAATATCTAGCGCGATAATTTTAATATAATTATGTACACCGTAATTGTGATTACAGTCACAAATGTAAATTATGAAAGTGCAAGTAAGCTAGTAACAGAAGATTGCATAATTAGCCAATATCCCACAAGTTATGTGCGCTGTAATTACTAAATTGAACTCAAGACTGAATATTGAACTATTAGGCTTAACCTGGTTATTACTAATTAACTCATTACTAACCTCATCAGCTCAGCTTATGGAAACCCTGTTTGATATTGTATCAATGACGTAATTGCTTTTAATTAGATACGCCATTTTGTGAAGTCAGTCTGTTTTACTAGGATAACAACCTTTATAACATTGTAGGCTACAAAATACGCACAAGTGGTAAACGCATTCTTCCCGTAAAAGCTGAGCGGTCTCTCTGATTCTGGAATATGATCGATGAGGTCGACGTGAATTAAAATCTTTTGTGTACTGATTGAATTATTTCTACAGTAAATGCACGTTCGAAGTATTTTAAACGCCCAGAACGAACTCCATTAGAGAAACGGAAATTGCGTATACACTTTAATCGATATGGCATTTATAATTAGAGAAAACACGCTATAAAAATAACCGTCGCATCATCTTTTTATTTTCAAACTATATTAAACTTAAGTTTCATCTTGTTTACACAATATACCGGATTATTTCCTTCTGCTTTGAATAAGAATCTTCTTCCATCGTATGAAATAAAAAACTTTTTGAATGATTTTAATTTGAATTTAACTGCTATTGATTCGTTATTTATTTGTGGCTGGATTTTATCAAATATTAACCCATACTATACGTAGTTCTACAATGTAAATAAGTAAAATTTGTCTTGACTCTAAAACGTTAACTAAAACTTAAAATTAAAATAAGCTGGACTTTTAAGAATGTTCTATATTTTCTTTCTGTTATATCAAATTTTTCATCAAAACCTACTACAGCTTTATATAAAATCTGACCCAATTTATATGTAAGGTATTTTTCTATCGTCTCCTTGTACATTACCTCCGAGATGCTAGGAAAGCAATGTCAGTTCCACAAAGGCAGAAGCAACATCAAATTTACCTTAACAATAGTAATTTCAAATGACTGTCAGGAAATGCTACAGACAGACACATCTGTATAGACGAGATAGTTGTAGACTGAATTGGAGCGTTTTGCTATTCTCAAGTATCAACTACCTTCATATATATTCCACTCCGTCTAAAAGATGCAGTCGTTCTAGTTTTATTTAACTAAAAATGTATTTATATCAAATTTAGCATGACGTTGTTTACTTAGTTTCAACGTATTTTCATTACTAAACATTTAAAAAATGATATTATAAAATATATACGTTACAGGTACAAGTTAAATTAAGATAATTTATTTATGAAAAACTGTTTAGGATAAAATACAAAAACATATATACCGATGAATATCCGAATACTTTCCATTTATGAGAAATTATAGTGACAAGTACTTGGGTATCATCTATTGAATGGAATTTCAAGAACGCGGTAAGTGTGTCAAGTTGATAAACGAGCAGGACGTGCTGCAGTTAGGGCATCAAGTCTGGAAAATTGTGTCAAAAAAATTATCGGTTTAAATCTGAATTACTTTAAACTTTTAATTTAATTTAAAAATATATTACAAAAATTAATATTGAAAACAAGATTATCACACATTACAAAAGAGTACTTTTTCCATCAAACAACCTTTCAATACAAAAGCTATAAATTTTATGTACAAATTAAAAATACATAAACCAGGAAAATAGTTTGTTATGTACATGATTTATGTAAATATTTTGAGTATGTAACGTATTAAATCTAATTACTTGTAACTAAAAAACATAATGACGTTTAAAATATTATTCTAGACCAAGATGATGATGAAAACCTCCTATAAGCACTAAATATTATTTTAATCATATAGCACTTTTCTAGCTAAAAGTAATTACTGCGTAAAAATACCGGGGAAAACGAGCATGGAAACACATCGTACAGAATGTACGGTTTGATCAAAATCTTTGTGAACTCTGGGGCCACTCGCCAGCTTACCACCTTAACGAAGCTACATTTAGGTTCCCATTCTATATTAATTTATTAAAAGTTCTACTTCCTGTTGATAGTTCCTGATGATGAAATGTTTCATCAAATTTATGGTTTTACACATTAAAATTTAATTTTGGGGTTTGGAGGATATTATTACTCCCATATATTTCTTCTTCCACAATTATGTGGTGTGTACAAATATTTCACGTTTCTAGGTTTTTATACATGATTTTTCTATGTAACATCGGGAGCATGAGTGTTCTTTGTTACAGGAAGTGTACGCCGACACGCTATTCCTTACCGCAGGAGCGACTTCACGAGACAGTACACCACCATGCCGTTTTCTACAGAGATTGCAACAGCCACAGAGCATGAACTAGAAATGACAAGGCTGATACTCAGTATTCTAAAATCCGGAGAAAATTAATTTATATAATTGGCAGAACGTGACTATCACTCTAAATAAGTGAAAACATTAATTCCTCTATGAAGCTTCTATACATTTTTAATTACAATGAGTAGATTTGAAGAGATTACAAACTTTTAATTGATGTTAATGATGCAGTTTAAAATTGTACTTTAAAGTGTAAAAATGTGGTAAAAATAAGAAATTTTTGGAAACTATTTTCAATATTTACTAAGATGCATTTAAATAGTTGTTATTGTATATGTGCTACATTTACAAGTGTTCAAATCTAATTCTTTCAATGTGCCTAATAAACTATTAAATAAATATTAAAAATTATAAAACAGATTATTAATACTAAAATGAAGCCAACATTCTTTGATAACTATTTTTTAGAAGAAGTATAAAAAATGATAATCACCCATAAACTGTGACTTACAGTGTAAAATGAAGTGCCATACACATCACTATCACGGAGGATGGACGAAGTTCTGATATTTGTTTTTGTCAGAATTACTAATAACACGTGGGCGGCGCTGCACGCTGTGTGTATGTTTGTTGTAGGATATGGGAAACGTAAACATAATTGAATGCAACATAAACCGCTATAATTATCATCGTTAAGAGTAACGACTGCGGTTACTACGAGAGAAATGACACAAAACGGCGGTAATGAAATTATATCGCTGTATTAATCATGGATATGGATTCTTTTCGTTATATAGTACAAACTGTGCATGAACCACTAGTTATCTCATATTGACCACTTCAATCGTAGATCATTTCCATTGGTTCATATCTGTTATGTAATTAAAACTTTGTAAAAATTTCCCATTGGAATGAGTTAAAGTGAACAGATTATGGATAATTTAAATATCATTAAGTTTCACGGTGAACTCTTGGTTATCAAGTACAACTAGTTAACGCAAGCTAAATATATCTACTATTATTTATAATTATTTTCAATCCCACTGGCCTAAGAAAGAAACAAATAGAAAAATATTAGTTAATTTATTTTACACTGATATGTAATAATAATCATTTGTGTAGGTAAATACATTTATACAAATAAACCAAATATCCGAAACCCTCCATTTATACAAGAGGGCTATATTCTCATTTGTTTGGTTCTTTTTGTAATTGAGAACTAACTCCGTTAGAGTTGAAATGTGCCCATAGATCTATATAAAAGGTGCGTTTAAAGTTGTCGTTCGGAAAAATACATTATTTAAGAAAAATTACAACTGAAAAAATAAAAAAACTTACGTACATCACATATTTTTGGTTCTTGTTTGAACTTTATTGGTTTTTCATATAGTAAATAATTGAATCTTTCTTAATATGGTAATTTAAATCGACTTTGCGTGTAAATTTGTCACACTAAAATACTTTGTCAATTTCAAATTATAATTAACTACATCCAAAGGTTTGAATTGGTCTCATATTTTTATTTCGCCTCATCGAGTATAAAAAAGTTTTCATTAACGACGGGATGGGTACTAATTTGTTTTCTTGGTATATCACAGTCACAGTCTGCTCCACATTAAGCAACCTCTACTGTAGGGATTGATGCACATTTTAAAAACTCCGTTTTTAAATAACTTTGTAATTACGATTTAAAACAAATCCTTAGTACCATGTGGTTAATTAACTTAATCTAGTAAATATGCTAGTTTTTTAAAACATGAAACTGAGATAGGAACTACGTTTACATTATAATTTACATTAATATTAAATCTTTAACACTTAAACAAAGAATATAACAATATTAAAATTAAATATTCTGCATTTGCTTTTATAATTTTAAACGATCGAACTAAACGTATCAAATTCCTTTAACGGTTGTTGTAAAATGTGTCCAGGTTTCTCTTTATTAAAACACAGCGTGATTCGTTTAGTAATGACGCAATTTGAAAATCGTTTCAAAAACTCAAAGAGAATTTAATGTAATACAAGAATTCAACTTAATCGACTGTACTCGATTGCAAGAATTGTATCGAAATCTGTATAGGTTAAAAACGAAACCTCTTCACTACAAAGGTTACATGGAGGATTTGGACAGGCGGAGAGAAAGCGTGCAGCGCGTGTTGACGGGAAGATTGTTTCACTTACACGCTCTGCCAGAGTGCCAGAAGACGTATATCTCAAAGTCATGAAGTAATACTTTCCCTCTTTGTGCTGGATGACAAACAACTAAAGAGTCACAAGAAATGGGACAATATATCTGTCGTCCTTTGTCACTCTCTTTGACTCCACCCTCGAAATTGACCAATTTTAGATTATATATCATGTTACACCAGAAATCGTTTGTATTCACATGGGCCTCCGTACAATATAAACTAAAGCTTTAAATATCACCATGCGAAAATCGGTATAACAATATATTATAACCAGCAGTATATAACAATATGCAAACTTGTGATCATAATGGAACAACCATGTGTGTACTGATAATCAACGAAACCACCTTTTAATAACATTCCGCGATCAACGTTGCTGTATTACCAGTCGAGCGTGTGTGCAAACTTCCCGTACAAACTGTGTTATACACATACTTATATTATTAATTCACTATCTATAACTGTAAACACGATAAACCACGGTAGATTATTAACAAAAGTTTAAATAACTCGTTAGTTTTACACCATTGATACTGTACAGAGATTAGCATTTTTCTCGGATTTAATGTATAACGCCCAATCAACTTAAAATAGCTTTAGTTTATATTTTATGTTATTATATAGTATGTTACAAAGTACCATGATGGCTTAGACAGCACGTCTTGATGAAACCATATCCATTTAGGGTATCCTAAGTAGTAAAATAGGTAATGTAGAAATTGGTGTGCACACGCGTGACCGTCTATTCTACTCCATCTAATAAAGTTCAATGATACTTTAATGAAGATGGCGAATGTTTTTAAGGTGATAATACATAATCATACAATAAAGCTGGCAAGATAGGGAGACCGAGAATGATTGGTTTGGTTGTATGTAGTTGAAGCGATCGGAAACGCTCCAGATTCATGATAAGGCAAAGGAATTTGGGAGAATTGTGCTAACGCACAGCCAACAAATAGAAAAGTCGTGGCAATCAAATTGACATTATTCAACGTCATGATTACCAGGGAATTACAAGTATTTATCTCAACTAAACTTGAAGAATATTCACATAAAATATAATAACAAGATTGACTCTGAATTCGAGTTACAGCACGTGATCTAGAACAACTAAAAGTGGCCATCGTATATACAGTAACATTGGCAAATACTCGTGAATCGAACAATGCAGATCACGAGTACAAGTCCCCAGATTTGACAATATCTGGTGAGATTGATAGCGATTCCTGAGTGACAATGATATCCCGGCCAGGCTGTATTGTAGTCGATCTCCTTCTCGGGATAAATCGTCCTTATTTTCTGAGTGGAGTTGGAATCGAAGATGAATAGTAGTATTGAAAGAAGTGGGCAGTAGAAACAGCCGTCGACCAAATTAAACGTTGCTAACGTAACCATCGCAACGTTATGTATTCTGGCCATAACTCAATCTAGTTGCACAATCGCAATAGTGTTATAGATTTCTAGAAATTGTCAATAACTAGTGATTAGTGACGAGTGCCTGTTCCATGAAATCTGGTTGGGATCACGGCTACAGGTATAAATATTGAAAACACTTTTGTTGAATATTATACCCTATACTCAATATGACTTACCCAATTGTAGTTCTTTATTGTCAGAAAACACTCACCTGTAACAAAAATTGGTTTGTTTAAACAAGCTTTTATAACAACTTCAATCAAAATAAACTAACACAATCTGCAAGTATTATATATTTTCATAATGTTTACTTGTCTACTAACAAACCACGCAATCATATTCTGTAACTTTGAAAATACTTACTTGATTGTGGCTATAATTAAAAACAAAAACATCTATGTAACAGAAAAAATACAAAGTTTTCGATTTTAAACATTGCAGCTATATATTTAACTATTATATATATATATATATATATATATATATATATATATATATATATAATTGCTAAATAGACTTCCTTAAAATATAGAACACAAATAGTTGCGTTCACTCCTGATTACACTCCTTGCTGACCTGCTCGCCACATCCGTTGTACTAGTTCTTACTTCATAAGGATCGTAGCTTGCTTCAACAAGGCCAACCAAGACGGCCTCACAGACAGGATCAGTTGTACAATGGTCACCGGCTAAACCTGGCTTGGTCTCTTCAGCAAATTTTAAAAGAAGCGGCGCTGTTAAAATAGACTAGCCTACTGATAACCGTTATCCTTGTGATTAAATAATAACAAAGATTTAACAATAAAGTATAACTTATATTATATATTCAGCATATAACCAAAATTTTACGTGAGAATAGCTCAAAATGTATATTATTATTAGAGGGGTTATCTAGCAGTGATGAATGGTAAAGAGAAAATCCTGGTATCAGTTATAATAGAAAGTTCTTATTTTTAGGTTGAACTTTTGGGCTTCACTTGCTTACATTACACTTTGAAACGATCAACAGGACCTACAATGCAAATGTTTCAAACTTTAAAAGCCAGCGTACTTTTTTTTAAAGTGAACCTTTTGTGGTCGGATATGCGGTATATTATAATCTACTAATAAAGACCTTTAATTCGATGTACTACTCGACCTATGCTCTCCTTTTAGATTTCTTTTGGACTCCTTGCGGGCTGTCCACCGAATACGACAAAACATATTATTTACGTAAAAAAGTGTATTTATAGGTGCAGTAATAATGTACAAAGTTTTATTGCTTTACCTGTATACTATCGGAAACTATGAAAACCGGGGGGAGGGGGGCTTTTTTTGCGGTGTGTCTAAACTTATACCAAACTAATTTTGATATTATAATTACAATCTACGAAATATACGCTTTTTTAAACCACAAGGTTTAATTAGAAAGTTAATAAGGAATAAATCCAACATTTCAAGAGTTTTCAGAACGTCTCCGTATTTGGTCTTTTGCCTATATTTCCAAGATTATAAAAGCTTTTTAGTTTATTTGAAACGTAAATAGCTTGCTTTAATTCCCAAATTAACTATAATCGTATTTAATAAATTTCAGTATTTCTTTGACTAGTAAACAGCTCATCTTCTCCACCACTGTTTCACATGTTATACCATATTGAACGTTTTCAGCGCATGTAATAAGATTTTCTAGTAAAGACAAATGTGTTATGTTAAAAACTGTTTCTTACCGTGAGACACTTATGTTTTGTATGTTGTGTTATAGGGCTAAAATAACTAAACTCAATTGGTACCTGTATTCCTTGTGTACAAAGAGAATTTGATAGAAGATATTAAGAAGAGGTCAATCCGGTCATAGCTTTATAATTTGGACACGAGGACAAACCTGTTAATATATATATACAGGGTGTACATAAAGTCCTGCACGGGTATAATATTTTCTGAACGATAACAGATAAATCAACAAGATTTGGTACATCAATACTACACCTAAAAATCTACTTTTTGAAGGAACTATCAGTTTTCTGTAATATCATGGGGACGTCCCGCAAGGAGTCGGAAGGAAATCTTAAATAGGAGCATAGGTCAATATGCACATCATTTTAAAGGACTTATGTATCAGAGTTTAATGCCGCAAACCGCACTCAAAAAGATTGATCCAGTACAAAATGGCGGCTGTTCAAAGGTTTTACTTGGTTACATTTTATTAGTAGCCATAACCCCAGTAAAACAAAACTGCAACCAAACGAATACTGCAGCTAACTACTACATTATGCTTGTCAGTTGTACAGAAGTGAATTATGACGTTAGTTGTCCTCAAGGGTTACAAATTTGGTCCTAATATATTGATAACGGGGAAAAACCTGATAACAGTAACAATTAGAAATCTGTTATCTTTGGGTCGCAGTTAGGACTTTCCTATTAGCCAGTCTATTCCTGGTAGGCTATTCTAGTTTTCTTGTTTTAGTAGTGCTGTCCATCCCGCATAGGTCAATATGGACATCATTCCAAGGGTTTATCTAGCAGAGTTTAATGCCGCAAACCGCACTCAAAAAGATTGATCCAGTACGAAATGGCGGCTGTTCAAATGTTTTATTTAAAAAATATGTTTACTTACCGAATGTTTTCAGAGTAAATGTTCGAATTGTGAATGTTCGGCTGCCTCTCGTGAAAGTAGTCATTAAATAAATGGCATGCTTCCTCGTGTGATCGTCTGTTATTTCCCCAACCAACCATCATAAGAAGTGTTATACGTTCACGTTCGTCAAGCGACATAGTGTAGTTGAAGAACTACAAGCAATACGACAAACTCTTTTGTACTAAAGCGCACTGATAGAAAGGATGGACAGCACTACTAAAACAAGAAAACTAGAATAGCCTACTATGAGTAGACTGGCTAATAGGAAAGTCCTAACTGCGACCCAAAGATAACAGATTTCTAATTCTTACTGTTATCAGGTTTTCCCCGTTATCAATATATTAGGACCAAATTTGTAACCCTTGAAGATAACTAACGTCATAATTCACTTCTGTACAACTGACAAGCATAATGTAGTAGTTAGCTGCAGTATTCGTTTGGTTGCAGTTTTGTTTTACTGGGGTTATGGCTACTAATAAAATGTAACCAAGTAAAACCTTTGAACAGCCGCCATTTTGTACTGGATCAATCTTTTTGAGTGCGGTTTGCGGCATTAAACTCTGATACATAAGTCCTTTAAAATGATGTGCATATTGACCTATGCTCCTATTTAAGATTTCCTTCCGACTCCTTGCGGGACGTCCCCATGATATTACAGAAAAACTCATAGTTCCTTCAAAAAGTAGATTTTTAAGTGTAGTATTGATGTACCAAATCTTGTTGATTTATCTGTTATCGTTCAGAAAATATTATACCCGTGCAGGACTTTATGTACACCCTGTATATATATATATATATATATATATATATATATATATATATATATATATATATATATATATATATATATATATATATGTCACAGATCGAAAAAGCATACCTTTGTCAAAAGTAAACTAAATATATTTGATATCAGTCTTTAAATTTATAGTAAAAGTTAAAAGAGTAACAATGTCTTTTAGATCTGATACTTAATATTTGATAAAAATGTATAGTTAAAAGTACATAATCCATAACACTATACGTTTGTTTCTTTATAAACTGAAAAATATCCCACTAATATTATAAATCCGAAAGTTTGAATGTTTGGATATTTGGATGTTTGTATGTTTAGATGTTTGGCGGTTTGTCCTCGAATGACGCTGAAACTGCTATACGGATTGTGCTGAAATTTGGAACAGGTATAGCTTTTGGTCTGAATTAACACTAGGAGTGCTTTTTACCACCCATAACACATTCATTTCACCAAATAAAGTCGAATTCAAATTTTAAAATTAGTTTGTTTACATTCGAATGTTATATGATATTGGAGTGTTTTACATCGGATCCGGCAGATTGCGCTACGACACGTAATATAAATTGAACTGATACTTAACAGCCTGTTAACACTTTCAGCTGAAGTTCATCAAAGAAGCAGAAACATGTGTTTACATTTAAATTTTAGTAAATATTGAATTATTGTAAAGTGCTTAATCAGTAGTGTAATGGAGATTGCAAATACGAAGTTATTTAATTTTAAATTTAGGTTGCGCCAATGATCAATAATCCATCTAATACAATAGAAATGCTATTTCTACGCTGTTATAACAACTACCGTATTGTGAATGGTTGCACATAACGTAATCTAATCTGGTTAGTTCCTTTAACATTGTGTATGGCCTTTTTACTGTAGTTATTGAAAAGCAAATGGAGATAACATTGCCCTAATACTTGAAGCATTATACCCCTAATACATATTTAGTGATCGGTAAAAATATCACAATCACTTAATCATCAAAATTTAACCTAAGTTAGATTCCGAAACCAACATATGAGACCATTGTTTTGGTTAGTGCAACAGCATAAATCATTTGTGGAACTGTAAATAGATTAGACCGGGGGTGAATTTAAACGACCAGAACAGACCCATATTGACCACAGCAACTTTTTATTTGTACTATACACTTTCGTCATTGGGATAAAAAGGCTAACTCTTATTGTTACTGAAGCCATCGAAGAACTTAATAAATTATCATGGAATGTGGGAGGGAAATACTAATCTTATAAAGACTGTTTCACTTTACGACTTCAGGATCCCAAACCTCTGTTCTTTAAACTTAAATCTAAATTGGATCAGGAGATTGGAATAGCTTTGAGTGACTATCGGTTATCTTTAGACTGTTTATTATGTCATAGAAAAAGAATACATAGATATATTGTCCAGTTTTTCAACAGAAAATTGCGTGCGAAGCCGCGAGTAACTGCTAGTTGTTAAATATTTTAGAGCTGGAATTGACACATTAGTTCAAAAGCACAATCCAGTGAACTTTCATCTAGCATAGTTCTTAACAACTGCTTCAAAGGGAGGCTTCTGCATCAAATTCTGATAATCTTACGTTTACGTCATTTTTTAAGGTAGATGAGTACTTTGCCTAATCGCTGAAATCTAAAACGGCGTGAAAAATATTTTTATTCCTCAGAGAATGTACTCAAAATAAATGTAAAAAAATTTAAATAATAAAAAATGTGTACACAGAACAGTTGATTACATTAGACACGCTCTTTTAATTAATATTTCACACCTTTAGAGACCAAGGTGGGATTTTTTGCTTCTTTAAAGATCAATGTGGCGTTGCCAAAAGGGATTTTCAAACTAAGAATAGGCATATATTCTTCCCAGGGACCGTATTAATGCCCATGTAACGTTTCAGTTAAATCGATTGAATAATTCACAGGTAGACACCTGTGAAAGGAAAACGAAAAAAAAACATAGGCACTTTCGCTTTTATAATATTATTAAAATATATGTGTTTTGTTAGGTTAACTATACTGGCTCAAATATTTATACTGTTGCCAATTTAAACCTCTGTCTGTGTTTCGATTCGGATATTGATATTATTAAACATTATTATTGAGTAATTCAATAAAAAACAGTAAACTTCCCTAAAACATTGTAATGGTTCGTATAAAAATACAATAAATTGTATTATAAAGAAATGGATATCGTTGAATAACATTATACTGCAACAAGAGATCTATAAGCACTGAAACAAGTTTGATTGGAAACGTTTACATCGTGTTTTAGTGGACAGACAGACAGAAGATTTCAAACACTAAGTAAGAAAAGTTAAGCAAACTGTCTCTGGCCCACGCTTTCCACAGGGACGTACTCAATCACTCCTACATTCTTCCCAGCATATTCTCAAGATACTTGCTAAAGCTTGAACCGGAACTTGTCCAACTATTCACAATCCATTCTAAATTTTTAGGTATTATACGTTTTCAGATTCAAAATATGTTAGTAATATACGAGTATAATGAAATGATTTTATCTATCTATCTATGATTTTATCTAGTGTGAGCTGCGGATGCCCAACTATTTCTTCTATATTTGACGGTTATATTATCTACGTAATAAGTCATGTGGACAGCGCATTTTATTCATTCCTCTGCTTGGATCCTAGACATTTATATATAGCAATATATTCTGCGATGAATCATTATAGGTTATTTTATATAGTAATTAACAAACCGATAGCCTATATCAAATATTTTATTTACAAAAACTCAAACTTGTAAATGCTCGTAAATATCCTTTCCGGCTTAGTCGGAAAAAGGTAGATTTTACATGTGCTCGTCATCTGTATATATGAAACTGAAGATGAATTACAAGTTTAGATGTTTAATTCACACAACACTGATGGGTCAATAACGCTCATAATTGCAATCTTAATATAATCTTAATACTAAGAAATATCATCTTGAAACCTTAAGAGGCTAGCATTTATAAGTATATACATTATTTTAAACGTAGACTTGATTTATTTGCAATTAAACCAAAATTATGTTTAAACATATTCACTTATAACGGTTCAATTAAATATCTCTATAATTTTAAACGGCTACCATATCGAAACTTTAAAAGTTATCAAACAATTATTAATAATAATTCTCGGTTGAAATTGCATGGAACATTTTTTTAATTTTTTTTATGAACTGACTAAGATAAAAAGATGCCCAAACACAAATGACAGCCATTTTGAAACGTTATATTCTTTCTGACTGGCTAACAAACTCGAACAAGCTATGTGTAAATACTATCTCTGTGCCACATTTCGTTTGAACCTGTTAAAAACAACATTACTTATCATGTTTTCCATTATTCCTGCAATGTTGTATACTAATTAAATATTTATACGCCCGCTATCTGGATATCTTACAAAACATTAAAAAAAACATACGAATGAACATTACTGTGATTTACCAAAGAACTCGAAACGTTTTCTTTTGTATTGCACTATAATAAATAATAACTTGTATGTCCTTTAGCCTCTCTTATCATCAATTCGATCTTACCACATCAATATTATCTTAAAATATTTATTAAGTATTTCGCCAGTAGCTTGTGGATCAAAGTGGCCGAAGTCGCTAAATCCGACAATCACTAATCATTAGATGTTGCTCAGGGCACAATCAGTGTTATAAAGGGTCAACCTAAGGATAGGGGTTGAAGAACCCCTTCGACTGGTTTCCTTGGGAGCTTTGTAAGCCCAGGTTGCTGGGGAAGGGGCGAGGTTTGACCTTGAACGACCTCATCCACTGTGACGGTCTTTGGATTGCTGCTGCTTCAATGCAATTAGCACAACAATTGTTACCTTTGGTTGAATAAAAATACCATTCGTTTAATTTGAAACACATTTAACTTCTTTAAGGCACACATATCTTTTATGTATGCTAAAACTTAAACAGTGTCCTTCAAAGAACTAGCATCACTCTACTGCCAATTCTGTTAAAGTATAAATAAAGGTATTTTCCACAAACGAACGCTGCTTATTTAAAAAAAAATAAAAGTACACAATTAAGAGATAAACGGTACTGTTCTGTAAGTGGTTTAGAATTAATCTGTTCTCATGGTTACTTTATACGGTGGCTTATATTGTTATGCTTATTATGAAAAAGATTTTAGTTCTTAGTCCTTCCCTCCTCCTATTAATACATTGAAGATTGAGGAAGGATGATCATTAAATAATTGTTTAAAAAACATATTCCACAATGCTTTTCTTTTTAATTTATCTTTCACTCACTGCAAGCGAATTATGTTTTAATTTAGAAGCGTAAAGAGGTATACTATGACTAATCCTCTATCTACTGATTGAGTTAGCGATTCAATAACTATTTATTAAATATGGTGAGTTATTTTGTAATTTAATTTTAATTTTATGAGCTGCAAAATAGACATTACTGCTGAAAGTATTGAATATACTATCATTTAATTTGTGTGAAAAGAGTAAAAGTATAAAGATATTTCCACACAAAGTCTAAACGGTGCAGTGTTATTCACGAAATATATTTAATTAAATAATTTAAAAGGGGAAAGTTCCTGTTGTTTTAACAAGAATATTAACATTATTCCGCATGATAATACACTTTATAAGAAAAACAATGTAGTGATTGTCTTTAAAAATATTCAATTCATGCTCTACGTTACACAAAATATTTGCCCATATTTGTCTTTTAAGTGAAAGTTATTTCGAAAATGAAAGGAGTTATTCATGGATCCAGTTGTTGTTTGGAAACACGTCTGTGTGCGCCGTACACCTCGGGCATTTGTTAACATCCACTTTCATAATTCTGTGTGAAGTTTTAATTAAAACAGTTTGAAAGCGAATGGTTAAAGACAGACAATGGCGAAGTAACTGTATTGTAATTGTTTACATTTATCACGTTAAACCATTTATGTAATCTGCAATAGTTGAATAACTTAAATTAAAGTTCATCCGAGAAGAACAAAGAAAGGTCCTCAACCGGGACATGACCGCGTATGATAATAATGACCATGACCATCGTTCTTATCCTTACATAATATGTGTTAATTAATAATGTATTAATGCTGGTTCTGTTACTCAATATTTAACGACTGTATTGAAATTAAATTATACTTTTCTCATTGAATTGATAAAAATGTAACAAATAAGCGCAACAACATTACGGAGGGAGGGATCTTGAAATCAATCTAAGGTATATACGTTAGATACGTTTAGATACTGAAACATGTAATACGATTGCTCGTGTTTGCTAAAGATGAACGTCCAACATAATGATATTTACAAACACCTAAGGCCACACTCGTATTTTATTAATCCAAATATAGATTAGATCTAATTAAACAAAAATTATATTAGACGAAAAAACACCTCATAATCCATTTTAAATTTACGATCTACGTACGTACAAAGCTTATAACTAGTCAGGTGACAAATAGTTGGTTAGTGGATTAAAACAAGTGCTTGAGCAAAACGTGTGTTTGAAACTAATCAAAAATACAATAAGAATGACAATGGAACTTTGGACGTCTGTAGGACAGAGATCTGTAGTCGGGTGTGCAGTATATGGGAAGTCTTCATGGCCAATGAAAACGGATCCATGTTTTAAAATGGTTAATGTCAAAATTACACCGATTAGTTCATTATTAATGTAGTATTTTTGTAATTTGCAACGAATTACACATTTATTAAGTATCACACTAAGAGTGTGTTTTGTAATTTACTCTCAGATTTGTTTGTTAAGCCGTAATATATTAAAATATTATAAAGGTTTAACAAACATATCAGTGAAACACACTTAGTTGTGCCGTAATGTATAATACAAATGCATTTGCACAGTAACATAGTTACTGATAAGTTTCTCACTTACTCCCACCGACAATTGAGTTGAAGTGTTCAACTCTGTTACCTTGATTCGATGACAGTTTGTGCAGTACAGTTTCTGCCAGTCTGGAGACACATTCCGCACACGTTTTTCACTAAGACTTTCTTACGCGTTGAAACACATTCTTTTAACAGTAACTTTATACGCTACTCACTGTGAGTGCTATCGTCAAAACATGCAATAAATATACTTCAAAACGGAATACATGTAATCATAATTACACGTCAAATCTACAACAAGTCTTCCACAGGATATTTCGAAAACCAATGACTTAAAACATTGCATGTAATTTAAGTTTTAGATACGGAGTTTGGTGACGGTGCATGTAGCTCCTGGAGATTAGGCTGAGCGTCAGTGAAGTCTATTACTTAAACTAGCTAGTATATAACTTGTTTAACCCGTAACAGTATAGTGTACCCATATGCTCCTTGTAGTATGTACAGCTCTCGCAAACAGTGTAATCATCTCATTTCATTATCATGGCTGGTACGGGTTTAGAAAACTAATTTTGTTTATATGTATGTATATAAACAATAGTGAGAGATCCGGGTTCGACTCCCGGCGGAGCAAGTACTTTTTGTGATTCAATGTTTATTGAAATTAAATAAGGCTATTGCCATTTATACAATTTAATGTAAATAGAAGTCATTTGACAGGTATTTGGTCTTCCGATAATATGTTAGTTTCGTTATTTAAACACATGTGTGAAAGAAACGGCCAAATACAAAATAATTGAATCGTAAAAAGTGAGGGCTCTGTGGTCTAATGGTAGCACATTCACCCAGCAAGTGAGAGATCCGGGTTCGACTCCCGGCGAAGCAAGTACTTTTTGTGATTCAATGTTTATTGAAATTATATATATATATATATAAACACACTTATGTATAAAGAAGAAATGTTATAAACCTGAACAACATGAACTGGTTCAATAAAATTTGTGCCAGTGCTAGAATTTCGGTCTACTTTTAAAGTTAGGTTTTTTATTTTTATCCACTGCATAATTATATAAAATATTAAAGTTACAACGAAATTTAAACTTACAATAATAAGAGACCCCCTTGCTTCGATATCCATCCTTAGAGTCCACCTCCCCCATGGCATTAAAAAGCTCGTTACGTACTCAAAGATTCACACGTGAGTCTTATTTTAAAGTGCTATACTCAAAAAAGTTTGTTAAAGAACGAATTATTCTATTTACTTGCCTAGGTTAGTAACTACATAGAAATATTTAAACTTAATTTGTCAAGATTTCTATAAATAAATATAGGAAAAATATACATCTTTTGAATTCTTAATTTACATGGTAATTGAAACACGAATAATAAATGATCTTGCAGTTAATTAACATAATGTTGTAATACTTATTGGAAGGTTATCAAATGCTAAAAATGTAAGCCATTTTTAAGGCCTTTAGTAAATAGTATCTTTGATTTCCCACACCGTATCTAACATTACACTAACCATGGAATACCAATAAATTTGTAAAAACCCACTTTAATGTTTGTGGTATTGGCAATTACTTTGATAAAGGTCTCCTAATGGAAGCGTTAATAGCGTAACGGGTGAAAACTGCAAATGAGTTGAGGGTTTACTACAACATACGAGCTAATTTTATCATTAAACAGTTCAGACTTCGTTCATGAAATTCAATATATAACAATAATAAATGTATTATGTAATAGATTTGCTTTACTCTCGTATTTTTGTTTTTTATGATGTTAGGAAAACAGCTAACACAAATTGAAAAAAAAAACTACTGAATGTTCTGTGATGATTTATGAAAAATTGTTAGTTAGTCAAATAAAATATATTTTTAAATATTAACATTTGAGTACAGTGCCAATTTTTTGTCTATTTCAGTGCATGAACTCATAACATTCGTAGCATATGAACGGGTCATGTTCCAGCATACTATTATTCCATTGATAATTATCTAATAGCACTTAAGTAGCGTAAAAAGAGACGTAATCAATTAAATTAACAAATTTGAATTAATATGTTTTAATAATTTAATAATTAATACGTGAGGTTGATCGAGAGGAAAAAAAATTACAATTCCAGTTGTCACAGAATATGTGTAAAGTAATGATTCCAAAAAAGAAATATCAGTAAAAGATTTTGATGTAAAAACCCTGTAGATTGTCTACCTGATCTATCCTTCACTGAACTAACATCCAGAATCTTTATAATACTTTTCGCCAACTACATAGAAAGAATGGTGTAACTTATGAATTATATATCAGGAAAACATCCAGCCTTTCAGTATGTGACAAATATGTCTGTCTGTGTGAGCTTGTTTGCTCCAGAGATGACGGTATCATGTTCCAGGAACCCAATATGTTTATCTCATCTAACGGCTAAGACGAAAGAAAAACACGCACTTAATATGAGTGTATACGCTATATACTCCATGATAATCTATATACGCTAACCTTAAAATTAGTCTTTACTGTTTAAACTACTGTTCTAATATCAATTGCAAATATTTATTTTAACATATTTTTTTTAAATATTATTTTAATTTATTATTATTATTTTAATTATAAATATTATTTTAATATTCTTTTTTCAACATTTTTACTTCATAGTAAGTGAAAAGTTCAATAAATTAAAAAAATTTTAGACTGAACTTAAAAAAGAATACCGCCTGTAACATGAATATGCTGATTTACCTGTATTATAGGAAAAATAATTTTCAGAGAACAAGTTCAAAAATTAACATTTATTGCACTTAAAGATATATGTGTAAGTACTCAAAATCCATTTGTACAATTTGCTATGTAAAGTTCTATTAATCATCGATACAACAAATACTTACGTGAAAGTATCTATAAATCGGGTGTCATTCGAGTCTACGAACACCAGCTCGTGAGGTGTTTCCTAGTCATATATATTTGTAACAACTATTTAGGAATCAAAATTATTAATAGAGTAAAAGGCACTCGACGACAAAACATGTTTCAAACGACATATGACTCAATGGCTATCCAGATGAACGTAGAATCGTTAGCTAAGGTTCAGCCAAATACCATGGAACGACATGCACCATCATCGAACTCAGTGTTCCTTATATAGAAATGAAACTTCACGCACAGCAAGTCTATAGGTTAGTTCGTTTTCGAGATATCGTGGAACAGACATGTAATGTAAACATATAGGCAGAAATGAAACTTCCTCAGTCCCATGAGTTATAGATAGGCTTCGCTAAATCACAGCCAATCATTGCATAATAATCCAAAATCTTAGAAGGGCTAAAAGATTGAACTTGAGATAATTAACCGACGACAACTGGAGACCGAAGTTGCTAGGTCGGGTCACCACAAACACAAAATACGGCTGATTGATGGACTACTCAGTGGCCGGCATCACTAATGGCTCTAAAATTCCTCCACGTCAATCACGAATGAGTAATGAGGCTGGCTTTTGCGACGCAAATATACATCGTAATACTGTTGTGGCGAGAGCACTATTGTAGAGTTGCTCTTCTACAGACTCAGTCTCCCGAATTGAATCACTCCACGTGCATTAACATGTACTTGTGAACAATGTTGCCTACTATTCATTCGCTTCAGTTTACCAAATGTAAGGTCTCAACTTTGTGGACAATTCCAACTAATGAGAGTTACCACTCACTGACTATGGCAGTTGTCACTACTTCTACGTAAAAATGATTAAGTCCTGCCTGGAACGCAGTTAAATACAATTAGTTAAATATTTTTAACTAGTGAGCTTTACGAAATTTCAAAACCAGCATTTCCTGGGAATGGTGATCACACAAATTTGTTACCTACAAAAAGTATGCAACTGGAACTAATGAGCTTTACGAAATTTCAAAACCAGCATTTCCTGGGAATGGTGATCACACAAATTTGTTACCTACCTACAGTATGCAACTGGAACTAATAGTCTTTGAATCTTGAGTTTAGCTCCAGTTCACCATCCTCGTCTGAAATCTGACGCCGTTACAAACTTGACTCCTGGAATCTGAAGAGATCCAATAAAGTCAGCGACGAAGAAGCTAAGAACGGACTTATTACACCGTTTCAACTACATAGGCAAATAGTCTACAACATATACTGCGATCTAGGTAAGAGGTATTCTCATTGCCTTATCAGGTGCACAACTGTTGCACAGGTACGTACATGTTCTATCAATATTACAATATAAGTGTAAGCTAAATAATTTTCTTTTAAACCTCCATTTGTTTGTTAACCGTTTAAACCGTAACAGGCCGGTTGAGAAACGTCATTAGGTCAGTTGGCAAGCATCTAAAATAAGCAATAAATAAATAAACAATAATTAAAACGTACGAGTCAAACGGCAAACATGTTTTTTCTTTTGATATGTGTACATGATGAAGATGACTAACTGCAATTCGTAAACGCAATTATTCATGCAATGTGTCAATTGTGTGATTAATTTCCAATGCATTAGCCGGATTATTGGACTGATAGACTGTTTGCTATGGCAGAACTTAACTGTATTGTACTAATTAAAAGTTTGCAAGTGATAAGTACAGTATTAAAGAATGCGTTTAAACAGTAGATACGCAAACCTTCGTAATAAGAATTTCTAAATTTCATTACGTGTCGTACAGACTACATTTTCCAACAACAATTAATATTTTTGTCTCTCCTAAAACTATATGCAATTTTATCAAAATGGGCATACAAAGTCCCCATATCAAAGTTGTTGTAACGATTACTATCACAATTTGCTTCCACGAGGTTAAGAGGTTCGCGAACTATATAAGATTTAATATGACGTATTCCGTGGCAAAGAAGAAGAAAATTTTACATTCAAGCTAAAACCAGTCACGAGATAACAAGAAAATGGACAAACTTTCACAAAGTTTTCGACCAGCAAAAATGTACCTTTTCTAAGATACTGTCAGTGACGAAAATAATTTTTGACGTCCAACAAACATTACGGCATTTTAAAATGTTCGGGTAGTTCAGCCCTAAATGTGTTCTAGTCGTGTAACACAAAAACCAGAGACAAAACGTTCTGGTCTCACGGGAAATAAACAGATCTATCTTACAACGTTTTTTTTAATAGTCTCACAAGGTTTGTATAGTCTTTACCTTAAAATTAGCAATTTTACGCTACTGAATTATGAGACAAGTTACATTTTATAAATAGTACAACAGAATATTTAATGCACAGTGCATTTCACCAACGGCTTAGATGTGAGGAGAGAACCAATTTAGCATTTGGAAGCCAGGGGTGCTTAACCGTGGTTTCGCGAACACGCACCCTATTTAAGTAGGGGTACTTGGTTGTCCCTTTCATTATACTCGTATAATCACACATTTTACCTTCCGACTTACAAAATGCAGTACCCTAACAAATAATAAATCAAATTAAAATAAAATTTATTCCAGAACTTACAAACAAACATAGTACACTTTACATACACGAAATTAGTCCCACATGGGCCACAGGGGCTTGAGCGTGGTGAAGAGTCGTTTCCTTGTTGCTGTGCACAGTGGTATTATAATAATTAACATATTAATAATAATAAACAAGTTTGTATATAGTAAAAACAATTACTGTATCTCAAATCTATAATTAAAAAAAAACAACTGTAAGTTGTGGCCACAGACCTTATAAATTATACCACAGTTCTAAATAATCTAATATTAAATCATATAAAATACAACAAAATAAGATAATGCTTTTTGCTATAGAATAAACCATTGAATTGAACTAAATAAATTATTAACGTTAAAAACCTCTGCAAATTAATTTTTTATTTTTTAGTAATAGAAAAGGCTATAATATTTTATAGCATTAGTAAGGAATCCGTAAATATATCACAAATACACTCATTTTGGGTCAAGGCTTATCAAGGCCACTTTTTTCAAGGCTTAAAAATTGTCTTTAGAAGCGGAATCTCATTGTATGTAATTCCAACTTAAAATGTAATAATAAATAAAAAAAATGTATTTTTTCGTAATTACACAGGTGGCTACTTATTCTGAACGTAAATATAAAGTTATACACACGATAAAACACAAAGATAAAACGATAACACCGCCACTACATAAATTATCTAGACAACAAGGCAATATTTTAAACAATTCTATCTAAAAAGAAGGAATATACTAGTTTTATACGTTTTCCACAGGATTTATAGCGGCAGATTTGTCCCACTGTACATTGGATAAATAGTAAAAGCACTCTCTATGATTGTATGTAGGTGGTAACGGCACCTTGGGCTCTCCAGGGACTAATGTGGCAGTTCCGCCAAAATCTATTCTGATAGAAAACAAGTGACCTGATTCGCATCCCATTTAAAGCTACTGATTACATTAAAGCTACTGACAGCACTAAAGCTACTGATTACACTAAAGCTACTGATAGCAGTAAAGCTACTGATTACACATAAGCTACTGATTACACTAAAGCTACTGATTACACTAAAGCTACTGATTACACTAAAGTTACTGAGTACACTAAAGCTACTGAGTACACTAAAGCTACTGATAGCAGTAAAGCTACTGATTACACATAAGCTATTGCTTACACTAAAGCTACTGATTACACTAAAGCTACTGATTACACTAAAGCTACTGATTACACTAAAGTTACTGAGTACACTAAAGCTACTGATAGCAGTAAAGCTACTGATTACACTAAAGCTACTGATTACACTAAAGTTACTGAGTACACTAAAGCTACTGAGTACACTAAAGTTACTGAGTACACTAAAGCTACTGATAGCAGTAAAGCTACTGACAGCACTAAAGCTACTGATTACACTAAAGCTACTGATTACACTAAAGTTACTGAGTACACTAAAGCTACTGAGTACACTAAAGCTACTGATAGCAGTAAAGCTACTGATTACACATAAGCTACTGATTACACTAAAGCTACTGATTAGACTTAAGCTACTGATTACATTTATGCTACTGATTAGACTTAAGCTACTGCTTACACTAAAGCTACTCAGTGACGAAACTACTTTAAAAGTGCTCTCAATTCCCAGAGCAAGTCTTTCTTGTTCTGATAGAAACCTTTCAGAAACAACAGATGAGACTGAGAAAAACCTCCAGACGATTCCAAGTCAATGTTTAACATGCATTACTGAGTTATTTGACTAGAAGGTAACTCGAATCCTATTTAAATGAAAAGTAGCTTATTTAATCTGTAAAACTAAACAAAGACGTAAAGTAATTCTCTCTTAGTAATCTGAACAAATTACTCTCAAGGAAGAGCAAGAGAAATAATTAACAGGTGGGTAGACAAGACTATTACACGAGTTAATCGAAGTAAGTCTTACAGAGCAGCACCTGGCGAGGATCAGTTAAGAATGTCGAGACATGGATATCCAAATGAAAACTCTACATGCCAAAACCGTCTAAACAACAGATCAATACTTTCGGGGACTCGGACTTTGGACTGATCTGGAGAGATTGATGTGAGAGCCGCGTCTGTTACTGATACCCTGCCTAGTCAGGCTTTATTCTGTCCCTATAAAATCCTTCCACTCGAATAAAACGTTCTCCTTCGATTTCTCGGTAACATTTACGCTACCTTAATTTTATCAACAGAAAACAAAATGACCTAACTAACATTTATTAATATAAAATTAATATTGGAAAATTTGTAATCATTTACTAGTGATATTAATTTTAAACCTTTTCAATAGTCCAAGATTCTTCGTTTGAAAATATGTTATAGTAACACTTGTTACAGATGAAAATGCTCAACATTTTGGGTGTGCAACTCGTACAAAAGATACAAGAGATAAAAGTCGTCATTATAAAACTGCTATCTTAATGTAAATACGAAACGGCTACATTTTTTAATATTTACGCTCATGCGATACAACTACAATAGTGTCATTTACATTAACGTAGTTATGTTTTACGCATTACAGTAGTTGCATTATCTAAAATTATAACTTAAGAAAGAAGAATTAAAAGTTAAATAATATATGCCCTAATACATGCCCTATTTAACTTTTAATAATAGCTAGCTACCAAAATACAAGGTAGGACTATACCGCCCCACGTATTGCGGAACATTTGCATGCAAATCTACCAGAAAAGACACACAGGCAGATAGATATACAGACAGAAGAGGAATTTTTCACAACCTTAAAAATAGCTGAGCAAAAAAATATAAAGTTTCAAGTTTACAGTACATTCTCGGTATATTACCCTAACTTATAGGTTTTGCTAACGCTCAGCCAAATTACATGGAGGGACATGCACCATCATCGAACTGTATATACAAGAGCATCGAAGCATCGATCAGTCCATAGGATATACCGAGTCTTACAAACCAATCCACCAATTGTCTCATGTTAAAAATTCATTTGACTCTACTCAGTCTGTTGACAAAATTGTTTATGACTTATTCTACGGTTACCTCGTCGCCATTTTAACACCAATAGAAAAATGATCGCTTACGCTCAAGCCAAATCCCATACAGTGATATGCACCACAATCGTACCCGATGTTCCACTCGATAAAGAAATAATACTTTGCAAAATAAAGGGATTCATAGAAGATTCTACAAGTCAGCTCGTTCTTGAGATATAATGCAGACAAACAGACAGAAATGAGACATGTTTAGCCACTCCAGTGATGTGGGTCACTAAAGCCCATCCAATAATAATGCGTAATAATAAATATTCGCATACGAGCAGCGTATAAATATAATGCTAATATATGAAAGGTTTAGCACGTGGTAAAGAAAACCCCGTAAATAATTCGATTTAAACATCCATACACTTTCGTTACGACAACGACTTGGAGACACGTATACTTTTAAAGTTTTTACTTCTGTTTTATTAACGCTAGAGTGAGATTTGACAACTCACGAATTACATGACAAGTGCGAGATTCCTTCGCTTAATACAAAAGTTTCACATCTAGTTCTTCTGAAAAGGCTTACAGCACTGTATCGTGCTGAAGTACTTTCGTCTAGACCTCTTTAATTTGTTTTAATGTTCAGCAATGCGAACGAATGGCATGTATCCTTTCAATACTCAATACTCATTTTTACTTTTTATTATTTGTTGGTATACAGTAAATATTCTACATCCTTTTCGAAAATGAAAGTTTTCTTAATATTAAAGGTTGTGAAAAAGTCTTTTTCTTTATTTATTAAAGAATAAGAATAAGCATTGTGCATGTATTGTTGCGTATATTGTAACCTAACATAATTAGCACACATTGTGTTTATAACCGCAATTATTTTATTTATTATTATTTTTTATTAAAAGTAACTGAAAAGTTACGAAATATCAAGTGACTGAGTTGAAGAAAAAGGGGTTCCTTTACATTTTTACCAATAAATCTATAGTCATGCACGTTTCGTAACAATATATTATGCGTATATATAATCCACATCTGATTTTTTAGTTAAGCAGTTTCAGAATAAACTCTACATTGTAACAGAAGAAACTCGAAATAAAGTAAATTTGATATCTACAGAAATAAAATTTCCCTGTAACAAATGAAATTAAGATGAATGACTTGAATGCTATAACTAAGTTAAAATTAGCAGAGGCAGTGACATTGGGATAAGAACGTGAAAAGCCTGTGCCATCGATATTAAGGAGCAACTGAGTCGGTGGACTAACTCAATTAGAGGTGACACTGACCACTGTAATTTGGCGAGTCACACTTTACATCCCCTGTGCTTGGAACCAGGAACCACTATTTGATTGCTTCCACCAAACTAATGCTTTGTAACATGGCCCCAATTACAAATATGTGTATTGAATCTAAGTTGTCCTTTCATTTACACTAGCATGTAAGCCAACCGACACAAGCAAAATGTGTTATTACAGTCGCTTTCGTAGTGAAAGCACCTTGCCTAGAAGTTCTCTTTCGTGAACTTTTATATAAATTACTTCTTATTAAACATCTAAAATACAATACACGAAAATATAATGAAGGCATACAAACTCCAAGAGAAGCCTTAGTAAAACATATGTATGGGTAACACACAAAATCCTAATGAGAGCGTGAATAACGTAATTTGTAGACAATAACAAAATTCACTTTGGTGTTTAAGAAACTAATGTTCCTTTTAATGATTACTATATTGTCAAACGTGAAATTAAAAAAAAAAAACATTGTGGATAAACGTTGGACACAACACAGTGCGAGCTTTAAAAATGGCAAAGAAGAACCGAGTTTACTTTTCTAAAAATCTGAGCACACAGATGACAGCACGGCAAGATAAATAAAGCTAGAAAATGAAGAAGAAAATCCAGTTTCCTCCAATAGTGCAGAATTAATTTAAAGATACCAGCTGCTTAAAATAGTAAAATAACTGAGAATACCAGCTTTTTAACTTTTGTCACGATTATTCAAATATTATTTTAATGTTGGTTTTTAAACACCTTTCTCAGGATCCAAAAGCGATAAAACTTTTCCACGTGTATAAACAACCCTTTTATCCTTTTATAATATAAAGATTTTTTATATTATTTCAATCAGAAAGAATTGTGTGCAAGGATTGTATAATCACTTCGGAGTTTCTGTCAACTGACAAGGGAGATAAGGGGGGGTAAGCGAATAACATGCACAAAGCACTATAAATCACAGGCAGCAGTTGACAGAAGCGTGTGCAAGGATTGTATAATCAAACAGGCCTGCGCGGTCACATTGCATAAGAGACCGGGGTTGGTGTCAACTGACAAGGAAGATAAGGGGTAAGCAAATAACATGCACAAAGCACTATAAATCACAGGCAGCAGTTGACAGAAGCGTGTGCAAGGATTGTATAATCAAACAGGCCTGCGCGGTCACATTGCATAAGAGACCGGGGTTGGTGTCAACTGACAAGGAAGATAAGGGGTAAGCCAATAACATGCACAAAGCACTATAAATCACAGGCAGCAGTTGACAGAAGCGTGTGCAAGGATTGTATAATCAAACAGGCCTGCGCGGTCACATTGCATAAGAGATCGGGGTTGGTGTCAACTGACAAGGAAGATAAGGGGTAAGCCAATAACATGCACAAAGCACTATAAATCACAGGCAGCAGTTGACAGAAGCGTGTGCAAGGATTGTATAATCAAACAGGCCTGCGCGGTCACATTGCATAAGAGATCGGGGTTGGTGTCAACTGACAAGGAAGATAAGGGGTAAGCCAATAACATGCACAAAGCACTATAAATCACAGGCAGCAGTTGACAGAAGCGTGTGCAAGGATTGTATAATCAAACAGGCCTGAGCGGTCACATTGCATAAGAGACCGGGGTTGGTGTCAACTGACAAGGAAGATAAGGGGTAAGCAAATAACATGCACAAAGCACTATAAATCACAGGCAGCAGTTGACAGAAGCGTGTGCAAGGATTGTATAATCAAACAGGCCTGCGCGGTCACATTGCATAAGAGACCGGGGTTGGTGTCAACTGACAAGGAAGATAAGGGGTAAGCCAATAACATGCACAAAGCACTATAAATCACAGGCAGCAGTTGACAGAAGCGTGTGCAAGGATTGTATAATCAAACAGGCCTGCGCGGTCACATTGCATAAGAGATCGGGGTTGGTGTCAACTGACAAGGAAGATAAGGGGTAAGCAAATAACATGCAGAAAGCACTATAAATCACAGGAAGCAGTTGACAGAAGCGTGTGCAAGGATTGTATAATCAAACAGGCCTACGCGGTCACATTGCATAAGAGATCGGGGTTGGTGTCAACTGACAAGGAAGATAAGGGATAAGCCAATAACATGCAGAAAGCACTATAAATCACAGGCAGCAGTTGACAGAAGCGTGTGCAAGGATTGTATAATCAAACAGGCCTACGCGGTCACATTGCATAAGAGATCGGGGTTGGTGTCAACTGACAAGGAAGATAAGGGATAAGCCAATAACATGCAGAAAGCACTATAAATCACAGGCAGCAGTTGACAGAAGCGTGTGCAAGGATTGTATAATCAAACAGGCCTACGCGGTCACATTGCATAAGAGATCGGGGTTGGTGTCAACTGACAAGGAAGATAAGGGGTAAGCCAATAACATGCAGAAAGCACTATAAATCACAGGCAGCAGTTGACAGAAGCGTGTGCAAGGATTGTATAATCAAGCAGGCCGTATACCTGTGCGGTCAGACTGCATAAGTGAGTATCAACTGACAAGGGAGACCCTCGGTAGTGATATTGGATAAGGCACATAAACGTGACAGATAGTTCACATCTTGAACCTGCCAAATCTTCGACCGTTATTCATTTACTAACTCCAGAAAATTTATCACTCTGAGATAAAATAATCTAACAGACCGTAATCATTTATCCAAGTTGGGCAGTTTGTCTATTTTATCTGGTTTAGGTATGACAAAGATAGCAAAATAAACTTTGTTAGGGCTATAGATAAAACCAAGGAAGTGTACAATGTCAGTATACAGGATGTAAAATGAGTCCGTACTGCCTTGGTAACTCCCGAACGATCAGAGGCAAATCAATAAAACTGGGTACTCATTACTGCGCCTACAAATCTAATTTTTGAAGCAACTACAAATTTTCATAGGGATTGCCAGAAAGGAATCAGAAGAAAATCTTAAATGAAAGTATAGGTCGAGTAGTACATCAAATTAAAGGTCTTTATCATTAGAGTAAAATGCCACAAATCCGGCATCAAGGGGTTCACTCTTTAAAAAATTACGCTTTTTAAAAATTTGAAATATTTCTTTATAGGTCCTGTTCTAGATGGTTTAATATTCTTTTCTTTGCTCAAGTTATGTAAGTTAAACTTAGAAAATGAATACTAGACTTAAGAAATAGTTTTTAAGGTAGTACATAACCAATGGAGAATGGTCTACAATGAGTTTTTACCGTAACTTTAGCTCAAGATGTACATCATTATAAAGGAGTTTTTAGCAGAGATGCATGCTAAAGGGAAAACCCAGTAAAATAGAAAATTTATATTTTTAGATTGGGCTTTGGACTACACTTGATGTACATCTAACATTACACTTTAAAACAATGTATATCTTGAGCTATGCTTACGTTAAATTTATTACCGAACTCCTTGTAGACCATTGGATTTGCAGAGTCACAACTACCTTAAGAATTATTTCATAAGTCCAGTATTCATTTACGGCATTTGCAGGATTGACGGTATTTTACTCTACTAATAATGACCTTTAAATTGATGTACTACTCGATCTATGCTCTCATTTAAGATTTCCTTCTGACTACTTTCAGGCAATCCTCTTGACATGACAAAATTATGGTAGTTACTTCAAAAAGTAGATTTATTGGTGCAGTAATGATGTACAAAGTTTTATTGCTTTACCTGTAATCGTTCGAGAATTATCAAGGCCGTGCGGGACTTTTTTTATATGTTCTGCTTTTTTATTCCAGAATGCTTTTTGCAATGTTAGTACAAATCGAAGTAACCGTTAGTTTCATTAATGAACTTAAATTTGCCATGGATTTTAAGAAAGTTCAGACCAATTTTACTAACGAATCGTGAGAGTTACTCATTGTAATGATTTTTAGAGACGTGTTAACACGAACAAAGAAAAATTGGGAGATCAAAAAATCTCATATTTGAACAACAATACAATATGAGTTACCTTTGTATAGTTAATTAAGGCCTTGTCGACCTTTATTTAACTGTTGCCAGCACAGGAAGTACCATAGTGGTCAATAATGAAATTAATAAATGTAAAGATTTCTTCGCATTGCAATACTGTATTGCAATGTGTTGTGAAAGTAATAAATTACACTATTATCTATCCGTAATGTGATCGAGACTATTTAGATCTGCCGTAATAATAATAAATAAAAACCACATACACGCACACAGTTAGAATGAGGCGTAAATCTACATTAGAAGTAAGTTTAATACTTTTAATTTTACTAAAATTGTTCACCGTTGAATGAAACTGATATCGTAATAAATACCTTTAAAAACCAATTATTTACCATCCGACAAAAAATGTCACAAGAAATGATAAGATACAAATTTTGATTTGGTAGGAGTTAATTTTTACGTCTTTACATTTATTATTCCGTTGGTTTTCATAATATATTGATTGAAATGTCTAAGTGGATCGCTATTCTAAACAACCCAATTATGTATTTAATTATTATAACGAAGTTATTGATATAGAGAGTATTCCATATTGTATTATACCACAAAATGTTTTAATGTCCTGAACATTGTGGTGGAACCGACACACCCACACCACACACACACAAACAAACACCCACACAGACAGATAGGAGGAAAACCAAGCATGAAGGACCATCAATCATATAAAACTTCTAAAGAATTATCTGATGAAGTTCGTCCTGTCATGCAGGGGTCGAAACAAAAGGACATACCGTAACTATGTCGACTCCTCAAATTACTTCTATATACTTTTATGTTCACATTCACACTCCACATACCCGACCATATATGTCTTGATTACACCTTCGAATGTGTTTACTGTAAGCGTTTTCTTCACCGAATCAGCATAGCCCGGTTGTAACGGGACGCCAAGTTGCAAGTAGCGCACATGATACAATGCGCCATTAAGCAATATTTACCGTGACAATACGGACAAGGATGCCATATAGAGAGAGGTAAACAGCGTATGCGATAAGGACAGCACGCTGACTGTACTGTACACACATGTGCTGACCTTGCACCTGTACTGTGATATCGAGTGTCTAACTGTGATGTGTCCTGTGTGTACCGAGATCGTCGGTCATGTCCTGGGTTACTGGATTACAAACAGGCCGTACAAACAATGGATTAGGTATACTATGTCTCTGTTGTGTGTGATTCGATTAATACATATTTCACCTGGTGCAAATAAGGTTTAAGTTATTGTTACATCATTTTAGGCTCACGTACTTTCATAAGTTTTTTTTATATTTTTAAATGTTAATTAAAAGCAATTCAACGTTTCATACTGGCCTTGTAGTAATGTGTATATAATTCCACAATAAAAATTGTGCCTAGTTTTAGTTGTTACCTGATAATAAATCAAAGTACCTCCCCCGGTAATCCGATCTAAAGGTAACTTTTATTATTACTTTGAAGTACGCATTAGGCAAAATGATTATTGAGAATATTATCCTAAGTACAGTGTACCCGATTGATTTATTTCGGCGACCTTAATACAATAGTTTACTACATATCAAACTGAATCGTTTATTCAATTCATGAGTGCTTACCTCTGAAACAGTTCGTTATGTTTCATTCGATCATTCTTGACCTGCCATTGCTCTTATAACCGATAACACTACTGACTTCTTACTGAAGCACTTAAAATAACATGATACGATCATTAGGGTACAATATAGTGAGTAGGTGAAAACATTTTTAGTATCCGAGGCAAATTTCTATGATTAAAACTGGCGAAGACAGAATTACAAGTCTACAATAATAAACTGTTCCCCTACTCGCTGGATTATACAACTAGACCACGCGCTTGTGGTTTAAATCAGACTCCAGCACTCTATTGATGCGGATACTTCTCCAACTCTTCAAACTTTATATTAAAATCGCCCAGAGAATTCATCAAGGAACGGCGGTTACTGCGTTATAACATGAATAGCAACATCTTACTGAAATTGAAGCTTTCTTTTGTTGGCCTGTACAATTTTATTGTTGATAAACTTTCCTCCCCAAAAACAAGTATATTTTATTCAGCATTCCTGAACACTTTATACACAGGGTGATTCATGAAGTTCTCCCCCCACTTCTACAGCACATTGTACTAGTAAAAATAATGAAAAAAAAATTGTTATATAAACATAGGTCCCGAAAAAACGCTTCGTTAGCGAGTTACAGCTAGCGAAAGATTTCGCCTGAATTCCTGGGTAAAGATTAAAATAAAGCCATACTGAACTTTTGGAAAGGTTAATTAAGTAAGAAATATCGTGGATTCTTATGTATTTTTTACCTGATAAAGCTAATAAAATAGGTTTCAGAACTGTACCTGTAGTAGTTTTTGAGGATTCAGGGTTAAATGCAAAAAATTGGGGCACGAAACAATGTTTTTTTAAGTTTGATGTACAATAACTTTGTTAAATTGGTAATAAATACATAAAATCAACAAACATTAATTGTAGAGAATTTAATTCTGAGAAAATTGATATAATCAAAGTCTAAAATAAAACAGAAATAAGTACCAAAAAATCTATTTTATTCAGTATAATACATTACTAGCTGTAAAGAAATACCGTACGGATTTAGTTAAAATAAAACAAAAACAAAATGTTTGTTCCTTAATGATGAGATAAATTGAGAAAACAAGATTAACTGTTAAATAAATTTGTTTGTAAATAAAAATATCATGTTTTATTACGTTGTTTTTTTTTTTTTTTTTTTATTTAAATTTACATCAAATGTTCGAAAATAAATGAAGAAAACATTTTCCCATTATTGTTTACTAATCATCGAAATGCAGTTTTTTTTTTTTATTAATTTCTAAGTTGGTAACGCACGAATAACAGCTGATCAACAATAGTATTCTGTACTGTTACGTTAGAACTGTGTATTAGTGGTGTTTTGCAAGCTACAGCAGGAGATCAGGTTCTGTGAATCGTGTTATTAAATGTAGTTTTTCTGTGAGTTATAATTCGATTGTTTATTCAGCGAAAAAATGCCTTACTTATTTACATCAGAGGAATACGCTGATATGGTTTTTTATTTTGGGTTAATGTAATGGTAATGCTAGAGCTGCTGTAGAAGAATATGAACTACGTTACCCTAATAGGAGGATTCCAGATACCAAAACAATTTCAGGAACTTTTCGTACTCTTCGGGAAACAGGATCACTACCAAGTACTAGAACCAATTATGAACGAGCTGTCCAACTTGATGATGATATTGTTATTAATGCTGTTCATCGCAGTCCAGGTGTAAGTACATGACGTATTTTCTAGGCGGATAGGAGTTTCGCAGTCCAACGGTGTGGAGGTCACTTAATCGAAACAAATTTTATCCGTTTCATAAACAAAAGGTTCAACATCTACAGCTAGGGGATGGTCCGCTTCGCTTGGAGTTTTGCAACTTTTTGAATATTAATAATCAACTCTACAAGCGTATTTTGTTTTACGGATGAGGCACAAGTCACTCGGGATGGTGTCAATAACTTGCACAATGAACACTCATGGGCAGAAGAAAATCCACATGAGGTAGTGGAACAGAACTTTCAACACCGATTTAGCGTCAATGTCTGGTGTGGCCTTTTGCACAATCGGCTGACTGACTAGACCTTTCATATTACCTGGACGCCTAAATGCTGAGTTCTATTTTGCATTTCCTTCAAGAAGAGTTGCCGCAGCTGTTAGAGAATGTTCCTTTACATCTCAGACAAAATTTGTACTTCCAGCATGACGGAGCACCTCCCCACTTTTCCACGTGCCGTTTCTGCTTACTTAAATCATCAATTTCCTGGACACTGGGATTGGTCGTGGAGGGCCTCACCCTTGGCCACCAAGATCACCAGATCTGTCTCCATTGGATTATTGCATCTGGGGATGGATGAAAGACATTGTATACAAAACAAAAGTGAAATTCTCGTGATGAATTAATTGCCCGTATTATGGATTCGGCTGTGCAGATACAGGGAAGTCCTGAAAAATTAAGAAACGCAACAAAAGCAATACGAAAACGTGCTGCAAAAATGTATTGATAATGATGGCCTCCTTTTCGAACATCTATTATAAAAAGGTGCGTACGGTTGGCCCAACCTGATTAATTTTGCTTAAAACTAGTAATGTATTATACTGAATAAAATAGATTTTTTTGGTACTCTTATGTCTGTTTTATTTTAGACTTTGATTATATCAATTTTTCTCAGAATTAAATTCTCTTCAATTTATGTTTGTTGATTTTATGTATTTAATTACCAATTTAACAAAGTTATTGTACATCAAACTTAAAAAAACATTGTTTCATGCCCCAATTTTTTGCATTTAAACCCTGAATCCCTCAAAAAATACTACAGGTACAGTTCTGAACCTATTTTATTAGCTTAATCAGGTAAAAATACATAAGAATCCACGATATTTCTTACTTTAATTAACCTTTCCAAAAGTTCAGTATGGCTTTATTTTAATCTTTACCCAGGAATTCAGGCGAAATCTTTCGCTAGCTGTAACTCGCTAACGAAGCGTTTTCGGACCTATGTTTATATAACATTTTTTCATTATTTTTACTAGTAAAATGTGCTGTAGAAGAGGGGGGAGAACTTCATGAATCACCCTGTATAAGTATAGTTTATATAATATATGTTTTTACTACATGGAATCGAGTAAAGACTTTTGAAGAATATTTTTATTTGAAAATACTTAAAGCAGTACATTGTCACCGTTTAAGCGGTGTGCCTACTCAGAGCCTAGAATTCCAGTAATTTATTCGAAAAAAAACGATAAAATATTTCTTGTAGGACTCGTCTAAGTACAAGTGCTGTGATAATACAATGAAAACGGATTAACATGCTTTTACGTTAACAAGCTGTCCAACGCGAACATAACAAAATAACAAAATCTCGAATACGCCAAATCATAATCTTACATTGATTTTATATTTTAAGGATTTTTAAATTGAATAATTGGTTATTAAAACATCGTATTTTACAATAAAGGAGTATGATAACACCCAAAGATGACACCTTTTGTTATTCAAATTAAGATAAAGCAAATTATATTTCTAGCGCCAAACTTAGTCTATAATCATATTGTCTCCTCTGAAACTTGAGCCCTCTGTAACTTTGAAACTCTCAAACAAAGCTTAAACGATAAAATTCTTAAAATACTTAAATTAATAGTATGAATTTTCTAAAAGATTTACACTATAAAACGGAATGATAAAAAATTTTAATAGTTGTCAGCTAATTAGCATTACTTATATTATCAGCCGTTCCATGATATTGAGTAGTAACTGTACATTAAATAAGGACAGAAAAACGGAAACTCCTTGGGTTGACGATGTTGGATAACAATTCACCAATTACACATTTAAAAAACATTTAAAAAATATTTCTGAATACTTGAATTTACAAAAAAGATAAATAGTTATTTATCAGAGATGCTTTAGCTTGGAGAAGATATGTTCAATCAATAATAACAGTTTGGTCCTAACAACTATAATACAAATTGCTTTTTGAGATGAACTCAGTTCTTAAAGCTTATAAACTTCAGCACTTAAAAGCTTACTACATAAAGAAATTATAAAAAATTATGGGTTTTAAATAAAACCTAACTTTATATAAATCTTTGCAAAATTATAATTTCAAATCAATTATCATGCTTGTACAATATTAAAAAAATTTATTAAATATTGTTACTAATTAATTGGTGAAATTTCGCAAAATAATATTACGACATATTGACCTTTAACTGAATCATCTCATAATGCAGGATACATAATCAGATACGTTTTGTTTTTCGTAGTAAATATCCAAAACCATCAGAAAAACCACTCACATAACGTTGATACCATATTTACTGTACTAAGTAGCATTGTTCTAACTAGCGATGTAGCTACAGTGTTAGTTACAAGTATTACAGCAGTAAACCTTTCCGCATAGCATACATACTTACTGTTAGTTACAAGTATTACAACAGCAAACCTTTCCGCATAGCATACATACTTACTGTTAGTTACAAGTATTACAACAGCAAACCTTTCCGCATAGCATACATACTTACTGTTAGTTACAAGTATTACAACAGCAAACCTTTCCGCATAGCATACATACTTACTGTTAGTTACAAGTATTACAACAGCAAACCTTTCCGCATAGCATACATACTTACTGTTAGTTACAAGTATTACAACAGCAAACCTTTCCGCATAGCATACATACTTACTGTTAGTTACAAGTATTACAACAGCAAACCTTTCCGCATAGCATACATACTTACTGTTAGTTACAAGTATTACAACAGCAAACCTTTCCGCATAGCATACATACTTACTGTTAGTTACAAGTATTACAACAGCAAACCTTTCCGCATAGCATACATACTTACTGTTAGTTACAAGTATTACAACAGCAAACCTTTCCGCATAGCATACATACTTACTATCATCGAATCATCATTTAAATGGTAAACAGCATATTTTTAGGTAAGGAATTGGTATAGTTGTTTAGTTACTATGTCAGTTACGTTGATTTTATTCTGGTAAATACAAAATAATTGTTAGGAGACAATCGTACCTACTGTATTGAGACTTAAAGAATTGTTGGTGGCGATCTGTAGTTACAGTAGTGGAACTGTAGCCACCGCTAGTGAGAGGGGCGGAACTGGCACCCGGCCAACACACTTGGCAACTCGCACAACCGTACACAATATGGGTTACTTCACGTCTTGTACAACCCGTTACGCTAAATACGTTTGTACAGTTTTATAACTGGTATAGCTGGAAACGTATTGTTCAATTCCAGATGAATAGTAAGTATAAGAAAATTGTCAAAATGAACAACAATAAGAATGTTTGTTATACTCAAAACATCGTAAAAGACGATGTGATGGAATAAATATATTACGTGTAAATTAAAACAGTATTTTATTTTCTTTTCGTCAATAATTTGTGAAACAAACAAATATATATATATATATATAAGATTTTTATATAAATCGGGATAAATGTATGATACTGAAATATTAAAAAAAAATCTGAACAAACAAATCATCCTGAGATTTTATTTTATAATGTAGAACAAACTAATGTCACTGTGATGTTATTTAATAAAGAGGACCAAATTAGTAATGATGAGATATTATTAAATACAGAGGAACAAACTAGTAATACTGAGATCCGTTTTAATAGAAAAACAAACTAGCGATACTGAGATGTTATTTTATAAATTGGAAGAAACTAGTGTTACTGAGACATTACTTAATGGAAAGGAATAAACTAGTGATACTGAGAAGTTATTTTATAAATTGGAACAAACTAGTGATACTGAGACATTACTTAATGGAAAGGAATAAACTAGTGATACTGAGAAGTTATTTTATAAATTGGAACAAACTAGTGATACTGAGATATTACTTAATGGAAAGGAATAAACTACTGATACTGAGATGTTGTTTATGAAAGAGGATCAAACTAGTAATATTAGATCCTATTTAATAGAGGAACCAACAAGCGATACTAAGATGTTATTTAATAAAGAGGATCAAACTAGTGACATGAGATGTTATTTAATAAAGAGGATCAAACTCATGTCATGACACTGAGATGTTACTTTATAAATCACCCAATATTTAATTGTGTTGCACCAGTTTGTCATTGTGTGTTTGTTGAAAACACATCAGCCTTATTGTAAGAGTGGATTATAAATAATTTCGTCATCTTAATGAAATGCCAGAACATTGTTCTATTTAACCTTTTTATGCCCCGTGCCAAAAATGGCTTCGTATAATTAATTTTATTAAAATTTTCGTTTAATTGTTACTTTCTTAACACTAAACATAGAATATGAACACCCGCCACGGCGATGGGACACCTGATATAGCTGCAGGCTTATCAGTAGACATCAATATGAATTCCAAGTCAGTTAAAAATATATATTTAAAACACTATAAAACAAACTTCTACTTTCCTGTACTACTATTAATTCTACTGCTTTAAGAAACCTTCGTAATTATCAACGTACTCAAAAAATAAACTAATTAAGAAAAGCAGTAAACGTTTGTTATTTCCAAGTTTATAATTAGTTAAAGCAACATTTGAGATAACAACATCTTTTAGGCAAAATACGAGCACTAAATAAAATAGTTGGGCTCACTTCTGTTGACATCCCATTAAGCAGAAAGCATTCTACCATTGTAGTCGCTGCCCACGAGAACATTCAAAGCGGGATTGTGTTTCTTTCTTTAAATCTCTCAGTTACTTACTAATGGATTTTAAGTAAAGAATACAACAAAAATTCCAAATTAGTAACTACTCGTAATTGTACACTATAATATGCAATAAAATGTACAGCTACGATATGATGTATTTAATGTAGCTGTTTATTGCGGGCCACCCACCACCGACGGTGATCCGACAACTCCATCTTTTAACTTTTAAAAGTATTCTAAAATGTGCTAATGCTGTTTATCAGATATGGAATATAGGCTATATAGCTAATATAAAATACAAAATGTGTTACACAATTTCAAAAATCTTAAAATGTTAAGGAATATCTAAAAGCACACAAAATATTTTTATACACAGTCTATAAACACCTGAACTAAAAATTATATTATTTTTAAATCATCGCACTCTATATTATAATTCTGTGTAATCCTCCTTTCGCCTGGGCTCAACATACTTCTATAACGTTTATCATAGCACTTCAATATACATTCTCTGTAAAGAGGAAAAGTAGAAGCAATAATTCCATTAAACAACGAGTAATTTACCATTTAAAGTAATATTAAGGGGTATCTTAAATTCAACCCGACGCAAAAAAAATCCTTCCAGCTCAGTTGAACAACTGAAAAGTTGCTAATGTATTCAAACGGGATTTACATGTACTCAATATTTCGTTCTCAAAGTTTCGAAAATGTAATGATTATACCAGAACATTTTAGTGTTTTCACTAAGTTCATAGATAACGGAATTGTGAATATTTTAAAAGTTTAAATGGCCGGCATAATGGAAAGAAATTGCGTACGAAGTTGGCCAATGAACTTTTCTTTAACCTGGGTACATAACTAGCTAAAATGACTGCTTTAAATGCTTTTAAATTACTAAATATTTCATTCTGTTTTATGTTCGCAGACAGTCGTCTGTAAGTAGATGTGACTAAATATGTACTATCTTTCATTTACTTAGTATTTTTAAGTACTGAAGTAGTAAATTAAATATAGACATATTACTGTCGTCAAGAGGCAATGATATTATCAAGTTTTCTCTTTTATCAATCAAGCCTTTTAAATCTAATATTAGCTGATCGACAAACTTGTTTTTATTTTTCGCAATTACTGAGCCCCACCTTTATTCAAGGTATCTTAGCAGTGACAATCAGAAGTAAAGTTGTTACAACAAAACACCAGTTACATAAACAAATCAAATGGTCAACTGAAGTGTACATCCTGACCAAAATAACTGAAGATGAAACATGTACACAACGATCGTAAATAAAGTAACAACAGGTGATCGTATATAGAGAATTTTACGACACTTGAGTGGGTGTCGTCTACAGCTTGTGTCGTAAGTTACTACGAACTCGTATAGCAATAGTTTACGGCTATCGTTATTCGATAACATTGCGTACTGTTGCGATTTTCTATATGGCCGCCTTTAAAAACTGAGAAAAGGAACCAGAGAAATTGATGAGGCAACGGGTAAAATTGAAAAGTATACATAGATAGTTTCTCCACTATTCTTAAGCATATATTTAACAATATGTGAACATGATAGTACATAATCTTATACCTACCATTTAGAATGTTATAAGTTTTATACTTTTAATTTCTATACAGTTAAGAATTCAAAAATATAAATGTCATAAATATATGTGAGCCAAATATTCTAATTCGTATAAATATGGAGTATCGAAGTTACGTTTGTTGATATTACTTTTTTAAGTAAAGCGTGTTACACTTGTAAATAAATTAAATTTTATTAATCTTCTCCTCGAGCTTAAAACCTTAACTTACTCTGGTCAAGTATATTGGACGTTATTTAACCAAATACGAGTACGGATAAACTTTCTCTGGTCGTATAGAATAGAATGCACACTCTCTCAACTTTGAAAATCAACTCTTTGCAAGTAATTTGAAATTCAATGTTAAGTTATTCTGCCTCTTTAACTAACTGTTCGGTCTCGGTCTGTTCTTGCATTGCCATGCAGAGGGAACATTGAACTATACACTTCCAAATAAATACTAATGATAACAATGTGAAATACAATCCTTTCTGACCTTCGAGGATATGTCATATATTTTTATTATAAACAATATGAATAATGGCTGAGAACGTTCTTAGCACAAAAAGACTCTAGCAGTTAGCAAAATCTACATATATAACAATAATATGAAGATTATTGTTTATCATGGTTAAAAATTAATTGAAATATTTAAAAACCAACAGAATCATTTTTTGTGTTGATGACCAAACCAATAGTACTACAGTATTTTGAGTTAGAGTCAGGTGGGTGTGAAACGGCCTTGGTATGATTTAATTATATTTTTATAGTTTGACTTATAAACGTCAAACTTGGACAACTCAGGATGTCCCACGAATCGGCATAATATAAAACATACTATAATAGCAATAATAAGATTTATAACATTCCTGTAATTTGAAAAGTATGATAATATGGGGCTTTCAGTTTCACAAAAGTAGGAAAATGTATTGCAAATTTTATTACAAGTTAGTTTACATAAACAAATATGTGACAATATTAAAGTTAATATCATACCACTTTCCAACAACCGGTTTGCAATTTTTTATTTTGAAATCTTTACAAGGAGAATATCAGAACAGTTATAAGCATATTCCAGCCACATATCCGTATTTGATTAGTTTATTTTGTGAAATAATCACGAAAGAAGAGTGCACAAAGCAATACATCAGATAAAGAATATAACACTAAACAATAACTCAGTGCTTCTCTACGATACATCTACTTGCAGAATATTGAATAACTAGCAACAAAACACTTTTATATGTCTGCCCAAATGTGCTAAAAAGCTACTAGTAGGATAATTGCTAAGGTATAATTACGTCCAAATAAATCATTAAACAGACGACATCAGAAAATGTATCCAAATATGTAATAAAATAAAAACTATTTTATATTTCGCCTACATAAAACAATAACCTATAAAAAAGTAGCACAAACAATAATTATACTGGCAATAATGTTCTAATTCAATATTTACCTTCCAATTGGTGGGGTTACTATTTTTTTTATATTAATCTTAGATGAAAATATATACAAAAAATTAAAGAACATTGTGCCTATACAATTTTGGTCTCATGCAATACATATCTACTAAACCTAAGTCTCAAGCACTTGTAGAAAATCTTGTCTATTGTTACAAAATACGGAAACAAACGTTTGAGAGCAATGGCCCGGAACGACAATAAAATATACATTTATCGGTTGAAAAGATTTACTGCATATCGTAACACAATGGATTCTGGATATTCGTCAAAACCTAATGCGAAAACTTGGAGACATAACAAACGTGTCACTAGGTAAGTAAAAACAAGGACAACTTCTGGGTATATTAACAGATCGTTCACATGAACGCAGAGGATAAAATACTGTAAGCTAACTTTAACATCTAGTAGTCAAAAGACAAAAATATCTTTTCAACATTATCAGAAAAATGTGCGGACATTAAAACTCAAAGTATTAAATTGGGGGTGAAAATAATGTACGGACGTTTATTGGTAAAACGTATCATTTTATCAATGTATCCAACTCGCACGCAGCGCCCCTAGCAGCACTGATGATTACGTTGTTTCGCCAATATCAGTCTTGTATTACATATGGAGTATTGTAATTCAGCATATGAAATACTGTATTTGAGCATTCATCATTTAATCAATGTTCTCGGCATACATCGAGCCCCTTGCAGCACTGATGATTACGTTGTTTCGCCAATATCAGTCTTGTATTACATATGGAGTATTGTAATTCAGCATATGAAATACTGTATTTGAGCATTCATCATTTAATCAATGTTCTCGGCATACATCAAGCTCCTTGCAACACTGATGATTAAGTTGTTTCGCCAATATCAGTCTTGTATTACATATGAAGTATTGTAATTCAGCATATGAAATACTGTATTTGAGCATTCATCATTTAATCAATGTTCTCGGCATACATCGAGCCCCTTGCAACACTGATGATTAAGTTGTTTCGTCAATATCAGTCTTGTATTACATATGAAGTATTGTAATTCAGCATATGAAATACTGTATTTGAGCATTCATCATTTAATCAATGTTCTCGGCATACATCGAGCCCCTTGCAGCACTGATGATTAAGTTGTTTCGTCAATATCAGTCTTGTATTACATATGAAGTATTGTAATTCAGCATATGAAATACTGTATTTGAGCATTCATCATTTAATCAATGTTCTCGGCATACATCAAGCTCCTTGCAACACTGATGATTAAGTTGTTTCGCCAATATCAGTCTTGTATTACATATGAAGTATTGTAATTCAGCATATGAAATACTGTATTTGAGCATTCATCATTTAATCAATGTTCTCGGCATACATCGAGCTCCTTGCAACACTGGTGATTAAGTTGTTTCGCCAATATCAGTCTTGTATTACATATGAAGTATTGTAATTCAGCATATGAAATACTGTATTTCAGGATATGAAATATATTTCGCCAATATCATTCTTGTATTACATATGAAGTGTTATATTTCAGCATTCAGCATTTTATCAATGTATCGTCATACATAGCGCCCCTTGCAACACTGATGATTACGTTGTTTCGCCAACATCATTCTTGTATTACATATGAAGTGTTGTATTTCAGCATTTAGCATTTTATCAATGTACCGTCATACATAGCGCCCCTTGCAACACTGATGATTACGTTGTTTCGCCAACATCATTCTTGTATTACATATGAAGTGTTGTATTTCAGCATTTAGCATTTTATCAATGTATCGTCATACATAGCGCCCCTTGCAACACTGATGATTACGTTGTTTCGCCAACATCATTCTTGTATTACATATGAAGTGTTGTATTTCAGCATTTAGCATTTTATCAATGTACCGTCATACATAGCGCCCCTTGCAACACTGATGATTACGTTGTTTCGCCAACATCATTCTTGTATTACATATGAAGTGTTGTATTTCAGCATTCAGCATTTTATCAATGTACCGTCATACATAGCGCCCCTTGCAACACTGATGATTACGTTGTTTCGCCAACATCATTCTTGTATTACATATGAAGTGTTGTATTTCAGCATTCAGCATTTTATCAATGTACCGTCATACATAGCGCCCCTGAATCACTGATGATTACGTTGTTCCACCAATATCACTCTTATATTGCATATGTAGTACTGTTTTGAGCATTCTTCCATTTCTTCATTATATAACTTACGCAGTTCTAACAATCACTACACAAAGAAAACGTGTAAATATAGAAGTGTAATTTTGTAAACTCCATATTTAAAGTAATTCTTATATAATCGGTGAGAATATCCAGAATTGTAACCGTGTAAACACCTCTACAGTCACTGCCGCAGACAATCACGAACAGATACAGTGTTATCAAGTGTAATTGCAGTGTTGGCCTTGTCGCTGCGGACATCAACGCATCGGAGCCAAGTAACATTGATACACTATTTATTCCGTCTCGAGAAAATAGTAATGCTAATTTCACTTTTGCCACTACAATTGCATTAAAACGTGTTTATTGTCTATCTTAAACCGTTACAAAGGTTTTAAAAAAATTTACGGATACAATACACGCAGGATTTAGATGAATACTGGATTATAATATTTATTTTCATATTCGATGTTGTGTAAATAGGTCTCCAGTAAACAATATGTCATTCATGGACTTCTGGCATGGAACGTACTGACCTATTTTTAGTGCTCGTTCAAAAGAAAGACTTTTGATCAAAATTCCTTGAGGAAACAACGCACTCAGACCTTTTAGATTGTATTATATTTATTTACGTTTCATACATGTATAGAAATAACACTTTTGTTTTGTTTTGTTTTTTTTTGTATGAATGTATCCTTAAAGAATTATAGATAAAAAATAGTGTTTTCTATTCTAGGTAAAAAAAGACATTAGTGAATACAGGTGACAAAATCCTTATTTCGTATTACAATAACAAGTAAAGAATGGTTTCAATTTAACACGATAATCGACTAAAAGAATAAAACTAGGAAGCAGAATATATAATGTTTTCAACTGTTTTGGTTATAATGTTGTCACCAGTTATCATTAACTTATTTCTAATTTATTGTTGATTTATTATATAATATTTACAATATTAGTACTTATTATTATGCTTGTATTGATCAGTGGTTACGTTTGGATTGGTACGTTACTTGGATACTACGATTAGCACTAAACCAGTCCAACTTGTTAGCTGACAGACTAATAACTCGACAGAAACGAAGCCCATCACTCTCACACCGCCGACACCTGTAACTAAGACTTACCGAGACACGGAATCACATTAACACCGGAGGCCGTACGTTCCATTCATTCTCTTCACTCTTAATTGTTCATTAAATGTCCTACTTCTTAACGTGTACAAGTTAACACAAACGAAGCCCATCACTCTCCCACCGCTGACACCTCTAACTAAGACAGACCGAGACACGGAATCACATTAACACCGGAGGCCGTACGTTCCATTCATTCTCTTCACTCTTAATTGTTCATTAAATGTCCTACTTCTTACCGTGTAGAAGTTAACATAAACGAAGCCCATCACACTCTCCCACCGCTGACACCTCTAACTAAGACAGACCGAGACACGGAATCACATTAACACCGGAGGCCGTAAGTTCCATTCATTCTCTTCACTCTTAATTGTTCATTAAATGTCCTACTTCTTAACGTGTAGAAGTTAACACAAACTAAGCCCATCACTCTCTCACCGCTGACACCTCTAACTAAGACAGAACGAGACACGGAATCATATTAACACCGGAGGCCGTACGTTCCATTCATACTCTTCACTCTTAATTGTTCATTAAATGTCCTACTTCTTAACGTGTACAAGTTAACACAAACGAAGCCCATCACTCTCCCACCGCTGACACCTCTAACTAAGACAGACCGAGACACGGAATCACATTAACACCGGAGGCCGTACGTTCCATTCATTCTCTTCACTCTTAATTGTTCATTAAATGTCCTACTTCTTAACGTGTACAAGTTAACACAAACGAAGCCCATCACTCTCCCACCGTTGACACCTCTAACTAAGACAGACCAAGACACGGAATCACATTAAAACCGGGGGCCGTACGTTCCATTCATTCTCTTCACTCTTAATTGTTCATTAAATGTCCTACTTCTTAACGTGTAGAAGTTAACACAAACTAAGCCCATCACTCACTCACCGCTGACACCTCTAACTAAGACAGAACGAGACACGGAATCACATTAACACCGGAGGCCGTACGTTCCGTTCATTCTCTTCACTCTTAATTGTTCATTAAATGTCCTACTTCTTAACGTGTACAAGTTAACACAAACGAAGCCCATCACTCTCACACCGCTGATACCTCTAACTAAGACGGACCGAGACACGGAATCACATTAACACCGGAGGCCGTACGTTTCATTCATTCTCTTCACTCTTTAATTGTTCATTAAATGTCCTACTTCTTAACGTGTAGAAGTTAACACAAACAAGCCCATCACTCTCTCACCGCTGACACCTCTAACTAAGACGGACCGAAACACGGAATCACATTAACACCGGAGGCCGTACGTTCCATTCATTCTCTTCACTCTTAATTGTGCATTAAATGTCCTACTTCTTAACGTGTACAAGTTAACACAAACGAAGCCCATCACTCTCCCACCGCTGACACCTCTAACTAAGACAGACCGAGACACGGAATCACATTAACACCGGAGGCCGTACGTTCCATTCATTCTCTTCACTCTTAATTGTTCATTAAATGTCCTACTTCTTACAGTGTAGAAGTTAACACAAACGAAGCCCATCACTCTCCCACCGCTGACACCTCTAACTAAGACAGACCGAGACACGGAATCACAATAACACCGGAGGCCGTACGTTCCATTCATTCTCTTCACTCTTAATTGTTCATTAAATGTCCTACTTCTTAACGTGTACAAGTTAACACAAACGAAGCCCATCACTCTCCCACCGCTGACACCTCTAACTAAGACAGACCGAGACACGGAATCACATTAACACCGGAGGCCGTACGTTCCATTCATTCTCTTCACTCTTAATTGTTCATTAAATGTCCTACTTCTTAACGTGTACAAGTTAACACAAACGAAGCCCATCACTCTCCCACCGCTGACACCTCTAACTAAGACAGACCGAGACACGGAATCACATTAACACCGGAGGCCGTACGTTCCGTTCATTCTCTTCACTCTTAATTGTTCATTAAATGTCCTACTTCTTAACGTGTACAAGTTAACACAAACGAAGCCCATCACTCTCCCACCGTTGACACCTCTAACTAAGACAGACCAAGACACGGAATCACATTAACACCGGAGGCCGTACGTTCCATTCATTCTCTTCACTCTTAATTGATCATTAAATGTCCTACTTTTTAACGTGTACAAGTTAACACAAACGAAGCCCATCACTCTCCCACCGCTGACACCTCTAACTAAGACAGACCGAGACACGGAATCACATTAACACCGGAGGCCGTACGTTCCATTCATTCTCTTCACTCTTAATTGTTCATTAAATGTCCTACTTCTTAACGTGTACAAGTTAACACAAACGAAGCCCATCACTCTCCCACCGCTGACACCTCTAACTAAGACAGACCGAGACACGGAATCACATTAACACCGGAGGCCGTACGTTCCATTCATTCTCTTCACTCTTAATTGTTCATTAAATGTCCTACTTCTTAACGTGTACAAGTTAACACAAACGAAGCCCATCACTCTCCCACCGCTGACACCTCTAACTAAGACAGACCGAGACACGGAATCACATTAACACCGGAGGCCGTACGTTCCGTTCATTCTCTTCACTCTTAATTGTTCATTAAATGTCCTACTTCTTAACGTGTACAAGTTAACACAAACGAAGCCCATCACTCTCCCACCGTTGACACCTCTAACTAAGACAGACCAAGACACGGAATCACATTAACACCGGAGGCCGTACGTTCCATTCATTCTCTTCACTCTTAATTGATCATTAAATGTCCTACTTTTTAACGTGTACAAGTTAACACAAACGAAGCCCATCACTCTCCCACCGCTGACACCTCTAACTAAGACAGACCGAGACACGGAATCACATTAACACCGGAGGCCGTACGTTCCATTCATTCTCTTCACTCTTAACTGTTCATTAAATGTCCTACTTCTTAGCGTGTACAAGTTAACACATAAACATACGTACTGAAATATTCACAACCATCCTAATTCATTACGTCGTGATTTTAAATATAAGCTTTATCATGCAAGCTACTACGATATTTATTTTAACTTATATAATTCGTTTTTGAAATAATACTTTATCATCTCTTACACAATATTTAACTTAAAACATTAGCATGAGAGAGAACACAACTATTACACAAGGATCTACGAGTAGCAGAAACAGTAGCATCACAAGTGGCCATTATTTACAAAGTAATCCTGAACACGTCTGATGGGGGAGGGGTGGGGAGGGGGAGCGTGGTGTGATAATAATCCAAGTTTAATTGTAAACTGCGAACACGTGATGGATCACGGCTTGCCACAGCACACAACCCAAACCCTGCCGTATCATAACACTAATATTATAACTCTTCTATTATAGCCAATTACGTCAGTCCACTGTATAACAGAGCGTTACAAACACACACTCCTCCCTGTAATTGTTTATTATATAAAAGTATTATATCAAAGTGTCTGTCCACTGTATAACAGAGCGTTACAAACACACACTCCTCCCTGTAATTGTTTATTATATCAAAGTGATTATTACATTAAAATATTATATCAAAGTGTCTGTCCACCGTATAACAGAGCGTTACAAACACACACTCCTCCCTGTAATTGTTTATTATATCAAAGTATTATATCAAAGTGTCTGTCCACTGTATAACAGAGCGTTACAAACACACACTCCTCCCTGTAATTGTTTATTATATAAAAGTGATTATTACATCAAAGTATTATATCAAAGTGTCTGTCCACCGTATAACAGAGCGTTACAAAGACACACTCCTCCCTGTAATTGTTTATTATATTAAAGTGATTATTATATCAAAGTATCGCTCACATTGGTGTTTCAATTATGATACAAAATATTATGGATTATAACAGATTTTTTGGCAATAAATGTAAATAAAATTAAAATATTTGCATTTTTGAATAAATCAATTTTGTATCTACCTAATTTGGAAGTGACGAATATGTTTTCCAGTCATTGATCCAGTAACAACTTTACATTATTGTACTGTTAAAACAATTACCCCCATTGTTGTAACCATGTAGCCTAATACATGTGTTAGTCGATTGTAACAACAATATTCATAATCCGAAATAAGTCCTTCCGAAAGAGTTTAATTAATAATTTTGACAAATTTTAACTTTTGAATCGCATGAAAAGTGGAGTCACGACATTTTGAATTAATTGCAATATTCTCTAACTAAACGCCCTACTATTAATGAAGATATCTGTTAATATTATAAATTTGTTGACTTATATTCTTAAATGAATAAATATATGGAAAAGGATAGTAAATGGGGACCTATACTGATTGAGACAGAAAGCTAAGGAGCACAAGCCATCGTCTAAAAGTTCCTAGTTCCGGTGAAACAACTCATAAAGTACATCGGATCTAATTAAGTTTAAGCTATCAAACTCTGTAAACTTCAGGTTCTTGGAAACTCATGCTAAAGTGTGCAAGAGTAAAAACTGTGTTCAAAAATAGTTACAGACGTTCTCCTTCAGGCAGAACGAAATAATGTTTCGTATACGTACAAGAATAAAATCGATTATGTTTGTTGTCAGTGTTTTACCATGCACAACATGAAAATTAATAACTGGAATTTACATGAAATTTCGATTCTATCCAACACACTTTGCAGCCGTGTTTAAGGATATTTAGTTATAAGTTTAGCAAACACCACACAATTACACCAAAGCGAAAACAATTTGTTAGTACATGAAACGGGCACATGATAGCTATGAAGAGACGAGCCTATAAATCTGTATTCCTGATTTACATACAGATTGCTAGTTACCTATGCAGTCCACTATCATTACTGTGTCCAATACCGCGCTGAAAAGGCAGATATTGTATCAAATAACAATTTTAATTATAAAAAAGATTAAAAGGAATCAGTATAATGCACTAAAAAAAACAACAGAATGGCTGTTAATAAGTAACAAGAACTTCATAAACGAAACAGCTTACTCGTTCATATAGTAAATGTTACAATGTAATTTTCATGACAAATAAAACTATAGGCTCTAGTTAAATGTCTTAAATGATGACGTTTTACACACACATATGATCTTCTTTATAACGGAAAACATCTTATGAGAAACAGCAACCAAAGAGCGGAATACAATTGTTAATGCGAATATCCCAACAATGATGTTCTGTATTAATTGGTAGCTACACATTGATAACGTAATGTACTTAACTGTATTGTACAAATATCAGTAGGTTAACTTACAGGCAACATTGACGGTACAAAATTTTCACCAGTTTAGGTCATATATCGACGATATGACCACGGTAAGGTAAAGAAAAGTAAAGTAAAGTAGTCTTATTTTACCAGGCGAAGTTAGAGCTAAAAAGCCCTCTCTAATACTTGGAGACCAACGGCTTAAAGGTGACTTCCGAACCACAACCAATAGCCGAGCAAGCGGGCTGCTGGCAAGGACAGGATCGCTCAGCGGTCACCTGTCCAAGCAGCAGCCACGCTCTACATTGCTTAATCCAGTTATCTTGCGATAAACGTTATACCCGCTACACTGCGCCATAGGCGTAGATTACTTACGGTAGGTAATTTCTTCGGCAACACTTAACCAAGCCATAGTTACTATCAGTATACACAACTGCATTACACAAACACGAGTGACTAAACATGCAGACCACGTCTAATGTTAACTATGGGACGGTATATCAGGTCTGACCAGTCTATGTACTATATCGAAGATATGACCATGTTAGGTAATTTATTTCGTACGTGTTGAAAATATATTCTTAAGTAAAACTCCGATTTGATTGTTACTTATTGGCCTTTGCATTTCAACAGTTGTTTTTAAATACAATGGATGCATAAGAAATACAATGTATGCATAAGAAATGTCATGTTTACATTGAATTTAAATTAAGATTTAAAGTTTAAATTTTCCTTTGATTAGCTTAACGTAACTGTCAAGTTTCATGTTATTTTCTCCAGCGGGTTCTGTGATATAGGAATTGTTAAAGAAAAACACACGTAGACAGGCATACACTAAATGAAGCGAGATAGAACACACCGCTTTTTCGCTTCGTTTAGTGTCGATAATATTATTATTATATAAAAAGAACAACTCTTAGCAGCATTCAGAATTCAAAGTCAAAAATAACGGAGTTTAACGTCAGATTATAATGTTTATAATTATTCTTACCGTTCATAAATAAATATGCCCATTCATTAGCATATCCACCTTTACTATTGAGTATTTAAATATAAAATACTACAATGTTATAACAACAAATAAAGTCTGTTTCTCTCTACTATCAATGAGAAAACACAAAACTTTAATCTTTGATATTAATAATAATACCCACTACACGACCGTGCACATAAAGAATAATTGCAACTTCATTGCGGCAAGGTACGCAGAATATTCTGCAATTATAAGGGAATGAATTTTCTATGCTTTGTGCTGTAGTTTAGGATATTAACCATAGTCAACTACGTAATGTAAAATAGTATTTGTGTTAATGAAATATTTAAATGGATCATAATGCGTAGGGTATTAAGTATTTCGCCATTTATATAACAAGTTTTAAAACATATTTATGCATTTTTGTTAAATTTTTTAATACTGAACAATACTGCACAGTTTACTTAATTTAATTTAAAATCAACGTAGGTTATTATTTTCATGATATTGCCATTACAGTTGTTACATTATATACGTTACACATACGACATTTCCACGTAGAACTTTCGAGGTGCTGAAGATTTATGGAACCTCCCGTCACTTTTCTCTCCCTCTTCCGCTCGCGCCGACATCCGCAATAGAGTAAATCTAGTCAAGTCCGTACTCTACTCGTTGCACTTTCTATATAATAGATCTCAAGTGAAACAATTTTATGAAGAAATTGAGGTGTTTTCGGTTCGAGAATGTTACGGCTGGAAAGAGGCTCTACAATTTAGACTACCATCTTGTACTCAGATATGTAGGTAGCTTAAATAAGGTCGTACGGTCTATATAATCACAATCTGCGATAATGTTTTGATAATGTTAGAGATGTAGCCTCGAAAAGTGTTTTATAATATTATATTATTTCTTTTGATAATGTAATAAATATTAGATTAACGCAAAAAACTATACAATATTAAAGTATATCCACACTGTCCTTTTTACCCTAAACGGAATCACAGCCTACCGCAACAAACTTTAATATATTAGTTTTTCATGTATGCAATAGGAAAGATTCGAGATTGATCCAAATCCTGTAATTATAATAGCTCTTTGATTTATATGAGACGATACAGTCTCAGTGAACTGATTGTAAACACGCAAAGATCTCATCAAGTTTAATATGACGGAAATCCAGTACAAGTCTCATTAAGACAATTATAAAGTATATTATGTTATTATTACAACCTTAACTAAGATTAAATCACCATGGAAGGTAACTACAAAATAAACGTAAGATTAAAGGCTGGAGTTAATTGGTAATTGTGAGAAAAGACTCGGATAAGGTACATCATCGCTGTGCTTAGACGTCTTATACTTACAGACGAGGCTGTCGGCGTTCTGAACTACACAAAAACTAAGTCAAACTCAAATAAATAAGATAATTTAAAACATTTTAATAAAAAAATGGTACCGTACAATTTTCCCCGTTCTTTTAAAAGACAACAAAATATTCCTATAATCTGTTTAGTCAATATGTTACTAAATTACGACTCCGTCTCCACAAACTGTTCTTTGTTTTTTTTTCCAAACGCCAAGTTTGCACAAAAAACATTGCATGCTGCGCATTGGGAGAAAATTGTTTATTTGTATTATATGTAATTTATTGAATAAAGAGTCTTGAACTTGAACTTGAAGTTTGATAAAGAATTAACAATGCTTCAAAACCTACCTTGCTACCTATCCTAATGCTAATTTGAAATTATATTAAATTCAATTATATTAAGTTTCACCAATTAACCTCCGGTTATGAAAGTATACTTTCTGATAGATCTAAAACACTGAACTAAAACTAAATTAAAATACACCAGTTTCCACGGAAATTCAATCTCATCCACTTCCTAGCAGTAGCCACTGTTTTGCCCGATATCACCAATCTCAAGACGACATCCAATGGTTTTATCTTATGTTCTAAGTCTGGAAGCTGCATTGAACACACCACATTTATCGGTAACCACATTGCAGCCACACCATAGCAAGATTATCTCACTAGCCTCGCGATAGTTTTGAGGAACACTTGCATTACCACCAATCGTTTTCATCAAAATCAGTGAACTACTAGGGGACTCTAGGATTAGCAAATTCAAACAGACATTAGCCTAACGACACATTGATTTGACAACGACCCCACCTGCGTTGCTGTCATCGGTTTGTTATCATCATTAATTTCGCCAACACCCAATCTCGAAGCGGTATTGGGAAATCCTCGTAGGGAATGATATATTTCCAGCGCAAAAAAAGGAATTCAAAATATATTCCAGTTTTGTTGTCAACTTACCATACCTACCTCAAGGCGAAGTAGAGAGTGTACTTCGCGGGTAGTTTTTTTGACAGGGTCGGAATAGACCTGTTTCATCGGCAAACATAACTGACCAGACTAATTTCCAAGATATACTACGTCTCATTGACATCCCCATTTAAACTGACTCGGAAAATGCCGGCTTAGAAGGATATGCGAAGACGCCACCTCCGTTCGTAATCCAGCTGCAAGGCTGATATATTGAGAATAGATGTCCTCACTGGAACAGCAATCTCCCAACGACACCGGCAAATCTATCTCAACACAATCAATGAGGTATCGAGGCGAATATAATTTCTTCATTGTCTCGATCTTGCTCGCAGCTGTCCTTGTCTAACTGATGGACAAATATTCTATAAACAATGCGGGTATACTTATTTAAAATTAACTTTGATGGGGGTAGTATTGAAAATGCACAAGCATAAATCTATGCACAATTCGTTTACAGCAAAACTATCAAGCACTTTCACAAATAAAAAAAGAATGAGGAATGAGGAATCCTGTGAAATTTGTATACTTCAATTCCCAGCAACTGCTCTAAATTAAGCAACTTCTTCCGTGGATTGGAGGTAAAGGTCGGGTGCAAAGTGAATATTATCTTGTTTTACTCGTGTCGCTACGATAACATCAGAGCGGATCAAGATACAAATTTGCTATTTCTCTCCCACGTATCTCTTTACACAAGTGAGATACTATAAACGTGTACTATAAAACGAGTCATTACGGATTTATTAGACTAGACCCTTAACGTTTTTACCTTAAGATTTTGTGAAGATAAAACACCTAAAGTTTCATGACCGAATTTTCAAGATGTTATTATGTGTCGACTTAAAGTTAATAAATAAATTTTGCTCGATAATTAAGCTAGAAGCACGCCCATAACAATACGATGAAACTACCAACACTAATACATTTTTATTAATAAGATACATTTTCTAAAGCAAAAACTCTTTATGCAGATTTGATTTTTTGCAGTAAGAATAACATAAATACACAAGTATTAAAATCCTAAATTACTAATTAAAGTAGAAATTAAAAGTAACTCAGTGCCTCTACAACGATATGCATAATAAAAACCAAAATTATGTAGTAAATATCGACCTTGAACATTTCAAATTTCACTGATTCTACTTTTAAACTAAAATTTGTATATTTAACACGCATATATAATGCAATCGTATTTTTTTTTTTTTTTTTTTTTTTTTTTAAATTATAAATAACAGGTGCTTAAGTATACAGATTTCCCCAGAACTTTCTACGTCCCATCAACTTTAGGTATCATTGCTAGACCAAAGACAAATCCAAATAGTAAAAACTCAACCAACCGAACAGACAACAACCGTTTTGTTGTTTTAACTTCACTATTTTAATCTAAAAATATATACCAAATTTTAAATAATTACATGCCGTTCTAAAACTAAATCAAGTTAAGTTAAAAAAGGTGCTGTTTGAATAATTATTTAGTTATTAACAATTGAATATGACATTATAGTTTATCCATGGTCCAGCAGTAATACCTGAAAAGGTCGATAGAGAGTTCTGGGACACTTTGTATATCTGTTTAAAACACTAAGATAATATTTAAAGTTTTCGGTAGAGCCGTTGTTGTTTTGAATAAAATATATGATTTTAGATTTATGAATAAATAAGGAAAGTATTCTGATATGTTGTTACTGATTAAAAAGACACCGATTTAAAGAAACTAAGACGACAGTAATAAAAACATCTGCTATCTAAAAATGTTTTTGAAACCACTCAAATACACGCCATTTCAGAGAGAGAAGCCGCGCTATGACGATGTAGACTACTTTGATTTAAAGAAACAAGTCTTGAGCTTCGATGGCGTTCCTATCAGCGTTCACAGTTGTTCGGTTCCTAGAATGGCGGAAGCGCTCAGTCACTCGTGCGTGAAATTTCCATGATCATCCGAGATCGTTTCTAGAAACAACTTTCGTGTAACTACAGACTCTTTTTACTCTACTTGGAAACAGCTTAACACTTTAAGTTGTGTATTGTGTACGGCTCACTCTTGCGAATTATACGCTGCTTAAGCATAATGTAACTGTCACTGCAAGAATGTCTGACCTCATTTTCCTTTTGAAGATTGACTGAATAAATATGCTTGGATTTCAAAATTATTTGCTTTAGTTATTATTATATTATATTAAAGTACATAAATATACAACGCTAATTCATTAATAACTTGATAACACGTTAAAATACAAATTTAAATAAGGGCCAATTAATAAAAGTGGCCTTCGGGTTAATTTAATAGCCGGGAATATCATTGTAATTAAACATTATGGTGTGGAATATATCAGGTTATAGTTTTAATTGTTCCACTTGTTGCAAATACTGTAATATACTGTATACTATAACTGCCTTCTTTATGACTCTTCTTTTCCCAGGGGCTGGCCCGTGTCAGGTCGGTGGATAATCATATATGTAAAATATATTATATCATTTTTTTTAAATACAAGAGTGACAATGATAAAAATACGGCTAAAACACATCAAATTTGTGATAGTTTCCAGGTATTTTTATAAATTAAAACAGATTTGTAATAAACTGGATGCATTTTATTACAAACGATTTATCAAGAATTTAAGAAAATAAAAAGATAAGTTTGGAATAGTCAGCGTTCATATATATGTAAAATATATTATATCATTTTTTTTAATAATACAAGAGTGACAATGATAAAAATACGGCTAAAACACATCAAATTTGTGATAGAGTCCAGGTATTTTTATAAATTAAAACAGATTTTTAATAAACTGGATGCATTTTTTTTACAAAAGATTTATCAAGAATTTAAGAAAATAAAAAGATTAGTTTGGAATAGGCAGCGTTCCCTTATGTATTACATGTATTATTATGAGCTATATTTTAAAATAATATTTTACCTACTCAGCAAAATTCCAAAAGGCTGTACTATTTAGTTTGCTATGTATAAGCATTTTTAATTGCCTATCTTTTTGTTCCGAGATGTACATATAAGGCATTTTTAATCTAAGTTTTACTCTTATAAATATATTTAAAATGTATTATTTGAACTATTTACATTACAGCTTTTCTACTGAATTCTAACGAGCCGTTCTCTTGAAAGTGTGAAGAGTAGCCGATGCGTTATCAAACAGTTACATTGATATACACAAATTCACTTCTATTAATCTTGTCTCCGCCCTGTAACTATTTTCTGTACATTGAGAAAATCCAATCACGCTCATATTTTTAATACGATAAAAATTGTCTTTTTTTTTTAAATTAACTATAGTAATGCATCCATAGAGGTCGGACCCGAATATTTTAATCGACCGTTTAAAGAACATTAAATTTTAACACAGAGTCGAATTTCATTGAAAAACATGAATACATCAGTTTACTCTGGTACATTCACTCATCTCATTGCCAATACAACTATAGCTAAGGTCATGCAGTTGTGACATGTACAGTACAATAGTACTTCTGTAAGCCATGCTCCACATGTTTCACCGAACTGCATCCATACAACATCTATGCTGCAAGTAGCAAAGCTCGTACACAGAATATTATGAGCGAGTTCCGGGAAACGTTGTGTTTTTATAGTTGCTAGGAGTTACAACTTGCAAACGGAAATATTTCGTTATTCGTACATAACGCAAGTGATAAATGTATGAAAAACCAGGTATATGAGAACACGGTTGTAAACAGGTAAAGTCAGAGCACAAATACCTGATGCTTATATTTATGTATTTTTTATTTTATTGCCACATAAGTTACTTAATACTTCATTTATTTGAAAGTTTCATTTATCATCATGCAATGAAGAGGCCAGAGTGCATGATGACTAGATTTCTTATCTGTAAGCAATTAATTGATAAAAAATCCAGCACATCACATAATTTAAAAACCAACAAAATTCAATAAAAGTGTAATAAGATATGTGATATAGTTTAGAACATTCAGCTATTTGTGCTGAGCCCTGTACATGAATTCAAACCGTGTTGTTTCCTCCACTACGTCCTTCTCCTACGCTACACCGCGATTACTTATAACTAAAGAGGTTAATATAATTGACATGAAGTTGTAACAACAGCCAATGTTATTTTACCTGTATTATGTGGTTTATATACATCATAACTGAAACTAGCAAACCAACATTTGAAAAATTCAACGAATGATTAATTAATCATCAAGTAAAAATAAGTGTTTTTCCTTACCTATTTGAATAAACTTCAGTTAAACTGTGATAATGGAAGAAATACTGAACCAATCTGAATACTCGGAGAGTTAACCAAATACCAAGAACCGGCAATCTGACAATATCGGACTCTGCAGGTCACGATGCTTTGCGTTATCACATCCGGTGACGTGCTCGTAAGTAAATTGTTTCAGTAAATAATTATCAAGAGTATAGTTATACTCTTTCTTGAAATGTATTAAAGAGTGGGTATTTTCATTGCAGAATGTTGAATGCTTATTAAATGTTTTTAAATGTATTTTATGTACTGTTTTGATGTCCAGTTTTATTGTACAAAACTAGTGGGAGGGATATGCACAGTTAATGGTTTAATAATAAACACTAATGCTGAAATAATAGTATTTTGTCTTTGTATTATGAGTTATGTATGGAATGTTGTATTGTTGGTTGATAGGGAAATGTATGTGTGGGTGTAGGAAATTGTACAATGGATAGTATTTGTTTAAAATAGATGTAGATATAATGAGGATTATAATTTATAGTCTATTTTATATAATTTAGTGTATGTGTGATTTATCTTTATCTTGCAAGTATGAATCTGAATGAATTTTGTTAGAAAGAGGGTTTTAGGATTATGTTATAATATTTGAAGATGTATAATTGTTGTTCTATCACTGCTAGTTCTTTTATTTCTATGCATTATGTAAATGCCTCAAAACAGGCTTTGCCTTGGAGGCCAATACTTTGTTTCTCGGTGTATGTATGTATGTATGTGTGGCATGAATGTTAATGTGTCAAGGTCGGCCAGTACTGATATACTCTGTAATCGCGTGCTATGCACAAGATTATTTTGATATGTATGTGGTTTGAAATTATATTTGTTGTATATTTGTATTGAATATGTTGTAATGTGTGCATATTTATGAGAAATAAAGTTTATTCTATTCTATTCTATAATTATAAAATCTTGTACTGGACATTACTACTTTACTAATAACAATATCAATAGGTTTATCAAATGATCGGCTCTCATATTCAAAGTATATTTTACTAGACTTTAAAGTATGTTTTCTTAAACAATGACTGCAATTCTGTACAGTAACAACAAGTTAAAAGATTCTTTCCGAAAACGATAGTTTCAAAATTAATGTTAGCGCCATTACGGTCGGTGTACTGCCGCATGTGTAGTTTCTGTTTCCGAGTCATCACATATTGATCATCACTAATCTTCATATTATTGAAAGAATATTTGCATCGTCACGTTATAAGTTAGTTTAGTGGAAACACTACATCACTTAATATTTTGCACCGTATTGTTACAGAAAACACAACATTCAAAGTGAAATACTAGCCCAATTATAAAAAATTATTGTTGAAATAAAGCACTCAATATTTTGATTTATATGATCAACAGAAATATTAGTATTAATTAAAATCATTCAAGGAACAGTTCTTCCTACTAATAATAAGAACTAAATAGAATAAAAACATTTTAAATTGGCCGTTTATTTATTATATAAACAACAAATATCTGTTTCTCATATACTTTGTCCCTTTTATATGTATTTTGTGTAACTCGTAGTTTAGACAATTAACCGAGTAGTTCTTGAAGCTCAGGATTTTCAAGGTTTTGTAACCCCAGCCGCCGCTTTGAACGTCCTTTACAAGGTATCGCTTTAAGGCGAATGTGTGGTTACTTTCATCCAAATAATCTGGGATTTGCATTTACACAAAGAGATTTGTATCTAAAACCATATATATGAATAAAAATGCAAATAAAAAAATTGTATTTTCGGTATAAACAAGTGATTAGAGAAAAACGAAATAAATAAGAATATTACAAACCATTGTGGACATTGTTTATTAACTAGTAAAATATTTCTAACAAGAACAAAGTGCTTTTCGTATTTGTGTTCAGAGGTTGCAAATAAAAAATATTTTTTAAGTTCAAATTCGTAGTAACACGTAGATTTACAGAATATTTAAAAGTTTTATAATAACCAATTTTCCAAATATACACTCTAAAAAGTATATATTTTTCTACAAATAAATATATAACTATATTGATAGTACACGAATCACAGATACGATTGGACAAATTCCATTGTTTCTCTCTCAGCTGGTCTTGCATTGTTATTTCACGGAGATATATAACAAGCCAATTTAGTGTCTCTGGCTGTCTATACAGACAAGGATATCCGAGACGAAATTGAATGTTCAACAAAAGTACTCTTTTTCTGTAACCTTCCATATATATTCCATAACAAACAATAACGAAAACTTACTAATATTTAACATGCGTATTTCTTAATACATACTACCTAAATATTGCCGTATTACGTTTTAGACAAAAATCAATTACATAACTGTACAGTAGTGGTTCGTATCAATTATTTATTGCTGCTTTTGGCAGATTGTTAATAAATACTCTTACACGAACTCGAGATCTATACATTTAATTAAACAGAACACTAAAATTAATAAACAATAACTAAGCAATGATTACATCTGCTTTTATAGGGATGATTTGAAACTAAACAAAGAAATTATAGTTAAAATAAAAATTCTTATACAGATTTTCTATATTTATCCATTTTTTTAAAGCACTTCAGTGATGTAATTATAAATTAATCAGTCAGTTTTCTTTCTCAAATTTTATTCTAGCTTTTTAATTGATCTAGCCTCACTACTATATTTCAGTAATTTTAATTATTAGGCTATATAAAAAAACCACCCCTCTCTCTGATCTAATAATCCCTACTTTAAAAAAGTGACTACTCATGGTATGTTCGTATATATATATATAGCATATATTTAATACAAGAATGATTTAAAGGAAACAGGATCATCATTCATTTTCAAAACGCACTTTTATTAAATTTCTGAACCAATGATCCTCAACAATATCAAATTAAAGGCACAAGAGAAAGACACAAGACTACGTCAAGTCTCTTGACGTCATGAAACCATTATAAATGTGGAAAGTAAAATTTAAAAATAACGACTGTCGATTTTCGACAAACGTATTTTGAACAGAACCTTCATTTGCTCACAAGGAAAAATGTCCTTGTGGACAAATGTCACGTTGTGTAAGCACGCCCTTTTAAACTTTTAGTTGAATTTTGTTATAGAAAAACCTTCAACGCTCAGTGTAGTAGGAGCTAGTGGAATAGCACATAGAGATTTAAAGTATTCCAACATGCGACTGACGAGCAGGGTAGAAAATATCGGAAAAGATAGGGTCTGATAAATCTTGTAAGATAAATGTTGTTTATATCTGGAATCTCGGAGCTGACCACACGGCGCGGAGGGATGACGTGTCCACTCCAGAGACCAAGCCTCTATATCGCGTCGTGTCATTGTCTGATTTTTCGTTCTTGCCAGCAGTCGACAATATTTTAAGTCTCTAAATATATCTCCATCTTGAAACTATATTACAAAATATGAACAAGTACGTGTATGTCTATGTGAGTCTGTATGTTTATTTTATACACTTTAGCGTATTACTATTTACACCCGAGATTTAATTTCATCCCTATACACACGCATACAATATATTCTTCATTGAACACGCGTTAAAGTCTTATCAGTAAAGCGCAAAAGTACAATATAGAACGCAAATATGAAAATGCACAAATAAAGACAATCAGTTACTTTAATATCTATAATTTTCAAAAATAACTATGTCCAAAAAACTCCCATTCAGAAAAGTTTTTATCAAATCATCATTGATCTTAAAGATTTTTTATACAGGAAATTTTAAATTACATTAGAGGTAAAAACTATGATTAGACGTATAAACTATGTACACTAAAATGTAATTTATCAATATAATTACTCACTATAAACCTCTGATTTTTTGGAATCTCAGCACTAACCTGAAAAACAATCAAAGTTGTTAAAATAACGAACTCAAAATATGATATAAATACACTAATCGAAGATGTCTACTATAGTTAGACATTCTATACATTGCATACATATTAAATTCATAGGTTAAAAACAAGTGTTGGAAAACGAACTCTATCAAAACAATTCCAATGAATTCTAAATTAAATCTAATCAGCGGTGATACAATCTCCTTAACACCGTTCTTTATGGGTTGTGTAAATGCAAAGCTCCAAGAAGTATAGAAATGCATAAAATAAGTAATATAATCCAGGAAACGTCAGATAGATTGCTAGAATAAATTTGTCGAAAATATTTCTCCCAACTTGTCTTAAGTAGACACTAAGTAATTTATATGGGTTCTTTTATCTTTGAATACTTATGTTTTCAAACTAAAGGCCGACTTAAAATTTAAAAACTATTATATTGGTCTTGTCACACCCCATTATAAAGGACCTTACTATAAAACGCGTGGCTAAGACAACTGCTATCTGCTTTCGATGAAATTGGAATTGTAAGCTAAATAATCTTTGAGGAAACAATAATTTTATTTAAACTAATATCTATATGCTCATAATACAGTAAATTTCTATCTCAGGGTAGTAAATCCCCGTTATAGAACACATTTACTTTTAAGTTTTATTAACATTGTCCTTCTCTACGCGTCTCCCTTCATGGAACATAAATGTGAAACGCTATTGATGTCAATCAATAACTACTAATGTTAATAATTATTTTTGAAAATGTTCACAATTAATTAAAAAAAAATTAAGAATCTGATAAGCTCAATTTCAAAATTGTTTGAACTGTTAACAATTACAAATTTATTGCAAAAATTCGTATGTAACACGCGAACATATTAAGCATGATACAATTAATGTGCTTGATAGTAAACGGCGCCATAAAAAAACAAAGCAAGTAGAATGTAATAGGGTAGTACGCAAATGCATGTCGAGGACTGGCAACTCCATTAATACAACTATTCTTGATTGCAATGCAATTTGGTAGTAACTCCACCAATCACGTGGGTACACAATGTTTCACATGAGTTTAATCAATTGACTGTTTTGTGGTGTAATCAAATGCAACTAATACGTAAACTCAGTATGGAATGTAAGTACGAGTAGAACAGTTCAAGTGATGACGAGAGAGATAGTGTCTTTTCTGTGTAAACTGTTACACTAACAATAACAAAATACGTTAACCAATAATTTCAAAAGTACAGAAACGTTATAAATTTGTTTGAGCAAATGTACCCGAAAAATTAATTTTAAATTTAATATTCTTCTGTCGATAATAATGCTATTCAGAACTTATTGCCAACACAGAACTTAAAATGTGTTTAGGGATAATGACACTTAACGAAACACCCATATGCTACTTGCTTCATAGTATGCCTTGCTGTACTATTCCTTACATTCTAGTTTTGGAATATACAAACCTCCTGGATTATATTCATTATACTACCCAAATCTCGTATACTGATGAAGGCATATTCTTGATTTCCGATCTGTTTGGCAAATCCTCACATTTCCTTTGTTTAAAGCCTAAGAACTGCATCAACCTACAACTGAACAGTATCGTGTCCATATTCATTACAAAAAAGCTCACAGCAATCGAAGGTTTTACAATGTGTTAGGTATTTTTAATGCCCTTTGTAAATGCCACGAGCTCGCTACGCTCGACCCGGAATTTTGTTTTTCCTTTGCTCACTACTGTAAACCTGCCGTGCGAATGTTAATGAAGCCAATTTCTAGAGCGTCACATTAATTTCAGGCGCTCACGGCAGAACGAGACCTATTAATTCGCGGCGGCGCGTTACGGTGAGCGCTCAGCGGCCTATAAAATATTCTACGACATCAGAACCAACAGGCAAAGTGTGAGATGGCCCAAAATCACTGTAAAATAAATTTGGTTCTGTGTAAGTTATTGTGCGAGACCAGGGAGGGGGCACACGGCCGCATGTTTGTCGGCGACAACTAGTCGTCGGCTCGCCAGGCTCAAGGTCAGCAACATCGTTTGACTCACCAGCACTCTCCGAATCACTTTGTTCAGTCAGTAATATATTATCGTCAACATCATTCAAATCACCAACACTTGATGCATCACTAACATCACTAATATCACTATTACTACACACCTCCCGATCAATCTCACTGTTGCGAAGCGAACACCTAAAATCAGCCATATTTACCACTCAACTACTGCCAAAATAATAGATAATAATTCGTTGTAATGGTTTCAATACTAAGAAGTAGGACTCCGTATAGGCTAGAAACTGTAATAGTTCAAATTAATGCCGATGGGAGGCAGCACCAGACGGACACAGTTGGTAATGTAGATCGTGGCGATTTGTGGCGTTTGACCTTCAGTGGCTCGGAACAGTGCGTGGCGATTCATGGCTTGTGACCGGGAGAGGGTTAACAGAACCCCTCATTCCTTAATCAAATTTCATCCAAAACGACTTGGAAAGGAAGGGGTTTGTCAAATTTGAAGGCTATGTAATTACTAAGGCGGAGACCGCAACGATAATATTCTTAGTGCGGATTAACATTGGCAATGACGCTGTGTAGCGGGTACAAAGGTCGAGCGATGCTGCTGTTTATATGGGTGATCGCAGAGCGATCCTGTCCTTGCAAGCAGCTCGCCTGCCCGGCTATTGGTGGTGGTGGGTGGTTCGGAAGTAACCTTCCCAGGTTGTTTTAACTTTGCCTGGTTAAACATGATATCCTTCACCTTTACCGTTATTAACAACACACTTGCAATGTAAATTAATCGATACAAGTATTGTCGATTAGCTGACACAAATAATTTTATAAGTATAAAAAATGTTAAACTTATCTAAATTTAAAAGGGCTAAATCTAACTATATAGCACAAACACAGTTTTTATTGGATATATGAAAATATGTATTTTTTATTCAAACCTTGGCTAAAATTCTAAGTGAATTCCAAAATAAGTCATTGAACAACAAAACCGAAGCCGGCCATTTTCATTAATAAAACTTCATCCAATACTGAAGGTTACAAATGCAGATCACGTCCAATATTAACTACAACATACAGAGAGACCGAGGTCATATACGTGTCCCGGGCATCTCTCTGACCGCAAACTCCGTTCTATAAAACAAGTCAGTAACACAAACAGAGAGAACTAGGCACGAATATTAAAACTGTTCCTTTCTTGTCCATTATTTGAAACCTTAAAAGATTCAGGCTGAATTGGTTCTTTTATAAAATGTACCTATTCACTCTTAACTCTGTTCAAAAATCAAGTATTATCAATAATTATGAGAAAATGAATTTCCCACTCTTTCGACAAAAATTTTCTTTGGTTGATATCATTGTAAAATAACAAATAGGAAAAAAAAATTGTTACATTGGTTCCTATCATCGTAAAATAACACACATATAAAATATTGAAAACATGTGTTTCATCGGTTCCTATCATCGTAAAATAACACACATAGAAAATATTGAAAACATGTTACATCGGTTCCTATCATCGTAAAATAACACACATAGAAAATATTGAAAACATGTTTCATCGGTTCCTATCATCGTAAAATAACACATAGAACAAATTGAAAAATTGTTACATTGGTTCCTATCGTAGTAAAATAACACTTATCTACAATTACGTAGAAAGTACAACAGTTTGTTGCGGTATTGCTGCGAATAATTCGTATGTGGCATGTTAGTACATGGTTATAATAAAAATGTAAGGCGATAAAAATACTTAAATACTAAAACAACAAGGTAACTAAATATTTATAGATACGAGTACTAATATGGTTTTTAAAACGCATAGTGTTTACACTTATAATTTCATTAGACGAGGCTATATCAAAAGGGCATATACAATACCCTACCATTTTAATCATACTAAACTGGCCATTATATTTTGTGATGTAATTGAGAAAACCTATTTAATACATCTATGTAAATAGCGGTAATGTTGAAATATAACTAAATGTTGATTGCTTATAAACTGTACGGGTTTTGATTCCACACAGATTGGTGCCAGTTACAAATTAAGGTAGTGTTCGTTTTCCCGTGTATTGTCGTTGGCTACTGTTTATTTCTAAAAACTTTATTCGGGCACTATCAATGCAAACACTTAAACAATTTATTATATACATAACCCTAGAATTTCCTAAACTTGTTCAGTTATTGGTATAAAATACTTAATAGTTGAGGTATAACTGAGGCTACTATACTTACACCATTTCGAACACTTGAAAGGTCGAACACCGTCTTCAAACCTTACGAGACATAGATCAATGTATATAAATTACAAGTAGTCATATATTGTTTAAAATAAGATGAGTTTCAACTTTGGTCTGTATTGTGTAATAGCCATAGATTACAATACTTATTGTAATCTATGGTAATAGCTCATAAGGGGAAACGGTCAAAATTGATACATTTTATATTAACGAGTATATTAAGAGATTGTACTTAAATACTGCGTCACACTCAACTCCGGCTGCTATTGTCAGGATATACAGGATTTATGGAATCCTCATGTTACTTTTCCTTCCTTATCTCTCCCTCCCTTCCGCTCATGCCGACATCCGCTATGGAGTAAATCAAGACCGAATATCTCCCTACCCTGTCATCGATCTCTACCTTACCTCCGTTACATTCAGCGTGCTATTGTTACATTTGCAACAATATTATTACACCATGTGTTTCACCATTAGGTATATGTGAATGTTAATCAGACCACAACAATAGAACAAAATCGTACATTGTAATAGAATCAACATATACATCCGATGAGAAAGGTAATAAAATAATTAAAAGGTCAAATGAAGTAGTGAAACTGCAAAACTGATTCAGGTACACTATGATAGGGTTGCTTTTCAACTTTAAATAGGAAAAAAATATATATAAACTATTAGGTGACATTAAAACATGTGTAATCTTAAATAAATCTGAAAATTAAAAGTATTATTTTTAAACAAAACATCTGAAACTCTCGTTGTATTTTCTTATACTTATTATCTGATTTAGACAACGGATGAATGAAGTAAATATTACAAAATCCCTATTATACTTTAAACAATTGTTGAAAGATTTAACGGTATCTTGCTTACTTGCTAGTACATAGACGATTACTTATTTCCTAGAGCTTAGTACCAATTCCGTGTCTCGTATTATTGGTTCACATTTTCAATAAAACTTGAACAGAACATTGATTAAATGTTATATTTGTACACAATAATTGTGCATGAGTACTTTCATCTTCTTAATATGTTTATTATTATTACTCAAATTTTACATATAACTCCCAATTGATATCAAATGTTTGTTTAAGAGCTAAATTATTATGAACACTTAATACGTATACTAATGCAATAATCATCAACTTAAACAAGAGAGCCAACACAATGGTTCGTCCAACAAACGAGTAGTTAAACGAATAAGGAAGTCTCACTAGAATGCATGCAATATTTAAATGTGATTTCAACTACTTTCGCCAACAAATAAAACAAAAAACTAGGTTTAAATTGGATTTATCCGACACAAAATAATCCTTTATTGGGAGGTGGACTGACCAAAGGATTAAAAGGGGATTTGGATTTCAAGTTGTGTGGGAAGAATTATCAATAATAGGCGATTCCGCGGCGCTCTCTAGTTCTGCTGATTGGCTTTGGGCCATGCACAGTGAAACATCCATTTTCACGGGGCCAACAGTCTTCTTAATGTTTTTTAACAGCAATGAATAAATGTTAAAGTAGATTTTTTAACAGGCAGAAATTGAAATAATTAATTCACTTTTGGTTTCCCCATTCTTTTCGCATCACTATTTGTCCATAGCTCCATTTTAAATGAGTATTTCCGCATTGATTTTTATATTCACACTTTACTAATAAAGTTCAACATAACATTTCAATGTTCAAAATAGAAATACATTTTAATTATTATGAATGAATACAAATTTAGTTTTAAAGTTGTCAATAAACTTAACTACTATAATCATTCATCTATAAGACGTCTTTAGTCAAACCAAACTATACGATGTCATCCATCTTCTAGCCAATCTGAACACTGACATTGTCATCCTGTATACTCGTATATCAAGTATTAAATATGTTTGGTCTTATGACCAATCTAACCATCGGCACTAGAAATCTGGGTATGTAAAAAAAACCGTATTTTGATATTATCCGGTGGCCACTATTTTTGGAAGTTTTTATTGCCGTGCACTTAAAAAACTAATTTATTACAAAGAACATACTTTACTTGACATATTGTGAAAATTTAATGTAACTATGACCATCGGTTTCTTTTTTCCGGCTCCCAAAATGAAGCGTATTACTTTTCACATTACTTAAATAAAGTTTGTTCCTTCTAAAAATGAACGATTTTAGGTCCACAGTAGCAAAATCTGTTCCAAAAATAGTAGCCACTGGATAATACTAAAGTAGGTACAAAAAAAATTAAAAAAAAAAAAAAAAAAAAAAAAAAAAAAAAATGCATTTGCCACGAGGTTTTAATTTGAACAAAAAAGAAAAATCACTGTACATTTATAATTTTATCTTAGGAACACAACAAAAATTCAACGGGAACTCAAAGCAATAAATTAGATAACAAAAATAAACAATCGAAATACCATAAAAGAAACAAGTTTCCATTAAGCGTTTGTGTGTTTGTAACTATTGACAGAGAAATGAAATTGAATTTAAACTAGGAAAAGAAGAACAATGTTTGTATAACCAGTCCGGTTATGTTGGTTTTAGATTTATTTAACCAGTGTACGATTTCAAAATTTCTTACATTAATCTGATTTGTACTAAGGCCAGAATTTGGTTCTATATGTTAAGTTCCTTTTAGGTTGAAGGAATTTTCGAGGTTTTTTGTTGAATCACATGTGCAGATAACTGTCTCTCAAAATTGATGAACAACATAAACCCCATATTTTCAAATATGCTGGAGTAAAACCGTTGTACTTGTAAAACAATCTACATTGCACACATCAATAGATATAGCTCTAAAAAAGAACAAGGACCATTCCGTGGCGGACCTCCGTCTGTAACAGACATATATCTGTGGTTTAATTGGATTAATGTAACGTCACCAGCCCTGCACAATTATTCCCGTACGTTTCTGAAAGACAATGCCTCGTAAAACATTCCTGCTAGAATATATTGTTTTCCAATTCAAACTTAATTTTATCCAAACCTAACAATGGGCGAATCAGGGTTTATAGTTGCACTTTCTAGGCCTCAGAGTCGCCCGTTCTTGAGATTACCCAGATAGTATCAGATTGTCCCTTTTCAGTGTAACATTTTTTTAACTTAAAAGCTATTACTAACTGCAAAAATATAATTTTTTATCTTAAGAGAACAGGCCGGCCACGCAGTTACATTGTAGCTAAACACACATTGTAGAGATAATGTTTAAACTGTGTTATAAATAGATTCATCTTTAGCTAATAAATTGTTCAAATCAGAAACCTAGATTTTAGTGTGTAAATGTATACTAATAGTTTATAATTTATATTAAAAATAGAGTTTCTTATGGGAACAGATGTAAAATGGAAAATGAATAAAATAAATTCAACAAAAAAGTAGTTCATCGCTTAGGAGGGATAATTCCAAATAGACAGATGTATATTATAAAGACGCTCTTTTCGTCGATGAGAGGAACCACGTGTGGAGTGTTATGACCGTTTTCAATTTAATAAACCTAACGAAAATATATATTTTCATAAACCGAATTTTAAAAGGAACGAACAAACCAGCGTTATAAGTTAAAACTTCCTCTGTATAGAGAACAAATGATTGGTTAGGAAGCACATTTTATAACACAATTCAATTTACTACACAAAACAAACACATCCCTGCTCTCTGACACACTCGCTGGATTCTGAGTTATTGCCAATAAAACAGCAGATATACCTACCTCATCCAACTGTGTACTATACAGCACAGTAAGTCATATCATATACTTCTCCACGCGGCCGTTGTTTACCATTTTTACCAAACCGCACCTGAACAACTGCTATTAGTGGAATAGTTAAGGTCCATTATACACTATTGTGGAAAATACCACTACAGGGAATCACTTTTTACAGTGACTAGACATTCCGATTTATAATATATTTATGCAGTAAAGTAATCTGGAGCTATCATAACTTTAAACTTTTCTGGCTTCTGACAAGTTATCTTACAATGGTATGAATTTAAAATTTAAAAAATATTGTTCCCAACCAAAACTTGACTAGACTCCCTTAAGTTTCATTGCGTGAACTCCTGGTCCCTGCTTCGTGTGCGCCCGCATCCTTTGAATTAACAATTGTTAGGTTACAAAATAATAGGTTTATAGCATAGACCACATTGTATTTGATTTTAAGGGCGTTCTTAACCTGCTCCAGTTTGCGAATGTTGCTAGGCAGATTTCTATAGACCATATTAGCTTTTAGGAACCCCAAGAAATACAAAACTGTTACTGTAAGCACTAGAGAGTGGCCTACAATCAGGCCAGATAAAGCAGGGCACAAACGGTTCAAGGAAAATGTATTTTCGCCTATTGTTTGCTTTAAAACAAAATATGAATCCTACATATTTATTTATGCAAGAAACGACACCGAGGTGTTCGAGTGAATGAAAAATATATAAGGATTGCAAAAGATCGCTAAAACTAGACATTCGTATACTGTATTAAAAGCCCTACTTAAACAAATTACGCACACGAATGTTATTTTAAAGCGACTTTTGGTGTGGTTCGTGTGCATTGCTATACTCCCATTATCAATGGTTCTATTTTATACCCCAAATCTCTTAAAAATTCATGACAACTTTAATTTTATATAGCAAACCGTGATAGTTACAGAATACTCGTAAAAAGTTGGAATGTTGTATGGAGTGGCGAGATCCAAAATTTACAGCAAATAAAATATGTAATAATTTTTTTGGTAAAAAACAAAGTTCCAAATGCTAAACTTTATGATGATAATTGGCTAAACACACAATCTAAAGAATATTGTTCTTCGTCCACGTAAGATTTTGGGCGGGTGTGCTGCACAGATAGGTTATTGAACAAATTCAATTGTGACCTTCGTCAGCTGGTCTTGCACGGTTTCTTTCATTACATTCCACATAAATATTTCCAACAACATATATATATATATATATATATATATATATATATATATATATATATATATATATATAAATGAATGTTTGTGTGTCGTACACTATTTGACCGATCATTATGAAAATTTGAATTTATATGTACTTTTCGACGGAGAAGGTTTATATGCTATACTCATATATAAAACTCACCACGAGGTGGCGCCGCAAAATATAAGTGTTCAAAGCGCCTGCACATTATACACTGCAATTACGAGACATATACGTATATTAATTTGCCAAAGACTATTTGAAGGCACTAAGTTAGAATATATGTTTGTCTTTATGATAAATATATGGTTGAACTTAAAGCTTGACTGTTAGACCGCTTTATAATAAAATACATGTACGTGTATAATGGCTTTATAATAAGCATACACAGATTTTCTTGATCGTGACAACATGGCAAACTCTACATCGGTGTTAGAAATATAATGCACTTGAATCAGAAGTGCAAATACATGGCCAAGGCTTACGCAAAGCGTGCGAAGGCGCAGGAAACAGCTAGTTTTTTTTATAAAATGCCAATCTATAATGACTGAACTACATGTTCATTGTTATTACCATATAAACTCTACTCTCAATTATCATACCTAACGCGTAATCAATATCAGGACTGTAAGTACCAACTGCTGTATATCAACCATTCATCTCTCCGGGAAAGTACACACAGTATTTAGTATTAGTAAAAAGAGGTTTTTCGTCCATTGAAAAGTTTAATGAATATGATTTTTGTTATAGTATTAAATGAAAAACAAACAAACAAAAAAATGCTTTAGTAACAAACACCAGAAGTAAAAGGACGGTATGATATTTAATGGAAAGAGGTGTATCTCCTTCGCAAAACACATTTCTATTGTTCAGGAAAGCTCTATTATTTTTATTTCAGTGTTCCAGGAAATATTTTAGAAACGAGGATTAGATGACGATAATGTTTACCAGCATGTGCTCAATTGAATTCGACTATGACCCACATTCATGCGTGAAAGAACAAAAATAATTCCTGGTATAATATTAAAACGAAATTTCCTTAGTCATAGGTAATTTTAAGTTTTGATAATATACGAGATCCAAACGTCCATAAACATCCACATACAAATTATCACACCAAGTTTAAATTAAACATAATATAGTATTATAATTTTTAAATAGTAGATAGATAAAGATAATTCTTTTGTTATCTGTCTCTAAATAGAGACCGTTGAAAAAACGCGTATAATAACAAAATGTCATACGCTTATTCATTGACATTTGACATAAAACAGTCCACGTAAGGACAGTTAAGAGAAAACTAAATTTAGAAAATGAAACCTGATTTGGAATATTTTACTTTGTCCATGTATCCTGAAGGCTACGGTAAGATTTATGCTATTCTATCCAAATTCAAGGTATTTTTTATAGCTGTTATAGCTTTTTATTTTTATTTTAGTAATAGTACAGAAATAACCAAGTTTTAAATTTACACACATACAAAAAACAATGAAAACCATGAATACATAACATTTAGGAGTACATTATTATATTACGATTACGAATTACGATTTCGTACGAGACTAGATAGTTAGATGTACGAGCTAATGTTTTTAGAATTACAACTTCCTTCTTATGATGGATCAATAATAATAATATATAGTGTTATAACACAGATTTTATTTCTAAATGCAGCAGCAGATTAGAATTTAAAACATTATCTGTTTCTTGGAGTCAACCATTATGTTTGTACGAGCAAAGTAAAAATACTTACGCATTAATTTTGTACACCGCAAGATGGAAGCTGCATTTTGTTTCCTTCAATCGTTTAGGATTAGGAAGCCAAGTAATGGTAATAACAAATTTAGGTTACCTAAAATCTATACTATTATCAAAAAATTAATGATGTCTCTGTGTGTTTGTGTGATGTTACTTAATCACGTAAACATTATTGGACATATTGTAATGATAGTTTACATGGACATTCTTTGGGTCTCTAGTTAACAAATAGGCCTATTTCTATTTTGAAAATCCCTCCCGGCTATGTTACATCAAGTTTGTTAGACTGCAAGATAAAGGACTTATAACACAACCTTCCTTTAACTTAGGATTTATCTACTCTACACGCTGATCTAAAATAGCTTAACTGTTACTGAAATCGTTGGAGCTATTCAATACAATATCATCAAATATTGGAGAGCAATTCAAAACATATCAGGTGTATTTATAAAAACAGTTTTATTCTCTGACTTCAGGGCCTCTCTTTAAACTTAAATCTAAAACGGATCAAGAGATCGGAATATATTTCAGTGACTATTACATTTTAGGGTTGTTCGGAATGCCATTTAAAAAGAATATGCTCATGGAGTTTCTTTTTTTTTCGAAATAAAATTACAAGTGACTACTATTACCTAATGAATGTAATTAGTTACAGGATAAGTGGGGATCTCACAAACGGCAATTTTAACTATCGGTGAAAGGGTATTAAATACATAATCTATTAAACATTTTGAATTCACTAGTTTCCGCGAACAAATATTTCATCGCTCCAAATATTAAAGTTGCAAGAGCGGTAAGTCTCAGCGGATATATTTCGTGTTGTCTCGATTCTCAGATCTGACCAAACGACACGGCAAGGTGACGTGTTTACTCCTGAGACAACAAGGGCCATCATTTCATTGGCCGCTTTACCGATCCCTACGGCGATCCAGGTATCTATCACTGAGGATATCTTCGTTCTAAAAGTGCATTACATATATCACTGAACTTTACTTTCAGTAACTTTTACAGGGATAAATGACTTTTATCCTACTTTAATGGGGAAAAAACTAATATATAAAACTTAAGAAACAAGAAACAATACTATTTAGAGTCATATTCCATAATAGATTCATCGAATGAAGCAAAACGACGTTATTACGACGTTATTTATTACGTACTCAACACATCACTACATAACTCTGGCAGTGAAAGAACAAATGTACTTGTACACTACAGGGACTGGGTGAAAATTAAAGATACGCTACATGCATTTATTCTTAAAAACTTACCTTTATGCATTTCAGAGTAATAAAATTAACACACCTATAAGAAAATTAAAATGTGTTTTTATAGTGTCAGTAATATGAACGAACAAAAAACAAATGATAAAATAAATTATTATTTTATGATGGAAATGGAATGATAATAATAATGCTGCTACTCCAACACGTGATATAAATTGGCACACAATTTAAGATATTATACTAATATGAATAAGTTAATTTAATTAATTACTTCAATTACGAAAAAACATTTAAAAATATTGACTCTTGCTGCAAGCTCCAAATCTCCAATACTGTCGATTAGACACAACACTGACATCAATTTATATAAATCCTGTTCTTAGAGAAATTTATAAAACATTGAATGATCTAATGTATTCTAGAAATCTTTTTAGTAATTAGTAAAACATAAACTATTCTATTTTGGTACCAAAATTAGAAGTTCTTTCAATGACGGAAAAACAATTGCATAATGACATTAAACTGCATTAACGGCTTCACACGATAGATTAAATTGTAATAAGTTAGTATAAAATAATGTCAAATTGGGGATTAATTTAATTTAATGTCTATTAATTTATTATTTTTTAGTGTAAAATTTGCGCACAAATCACGATAACTTTGTATAGCCAGTAATATTGCAATATTTTCGAACAAAGAATTGAATTGATTTCTCCTATAATAAATGATAAAAGAAAAATCCTCTCAAATGATGAATATGGAACAGTACATGAATAATTAACTTACAGCTTGGGGCACCTCTACGGACCTACCCCTGCCCGCCATATCTGATTGTTTTGCCATAATAGTGATTGAAAAAGTTTGTATATATGGCTGGCAAACCCTTTTTATTCTGAAGTAACTCTTTATACCTGAGACAAGGGGAAAATATTTCAGAATTAAAGATTTCAGAATTTCTGAATATTCAATTAGATACTGAACCTTTCTACTAGATACAACTAGATAGTTCATTAATACTGCTAAACTAAATGTGTTCCAAAGTTGTTTATTATAATAGCCAATAGCTAAAATTAAATGAAGAATTTTAATCTACTTTAATAATAATACAGTGAAATACACGCTATTGATGGTCTAACGATACAACAGTATCGCGTTGAGCATCAAAGTAAGTCGTACAGAGAGTTAAGCACTTCATTATAATATGGTTTTGAGACTTTCTTTAAGGATAATCTAAACGATCAAAAATGTGTAGAATGTGTAGATAGTGATAGTATAATCATTGGTAAATGCATACGAAATACCGAACCCGCTTGCTCCCTTACACACAATACTCGCATACAAATAAAAGTAAGTACAAACAAAGAAACCGTTTAGAATACAATAGTAACTTTGGTATTCCTATGTTCATTATCGTTACGAAGATGCAAAATTAACGATAAATACAAATTAAATATAAACATAAATTTATAAGAATACTATATACATTAAACCATTGATTCCAACCAGCTCTTCCAACATAGTTCTTTCCCACGAATCGTTTATGCATTGAGTGAATACCTCTGCTGTATTACATAAACTAGAAACACTTGCACTTTATTTTCATTTAGTTACATAGTCTATGCGCTTTTTACTTCACAATAAAATGAAGCACAACCCGTTTAATAATTCTTGAATTTAGCAATCATACAGTTTGGTATACCATATATTACAGTGTGATACTCATACGGTCTGCAAAGTCCAAACAGCCTAAAACTGTGTTAAACACTTCAAAGGAGTTCGAATTTCCATCACCACAAAACAATAAACAGAATTTTGATAGAAGCGTCTACTGTTGCACCAGTGGTTTTTAGTGGCGTTCACATTTTCCTGCGTGTAATATGAACCTGTTTAGTTTTCATTTTGTATAAACAGTTTCCCCGAATTGTTTATTGTGGTTTAGTTAAACTTTGTACAGACTAGCTCAGTGAAAATCCCATTATATTATCGCTTCGGCATTATTTTTGACCGGTAATTAAGTTTGAAGATGGCTCAAAACTGGAGCTTACGCCGGTAATCCATTGGGATTTCCGCCGAGTTCGCCCGTACAAAGGTAAACTGAGCTACGTTAACTCTTGTGTGTACCAGTATTGGAAATAGCGTAAAAATTATAATTTTGGAACCAAATATACGTTTTAAACAATTTGTGGAAACTTGTACAAAATGTAAGTTTGCCCATAATTAACAGTAAAAACGTTTAGATGGTTAAAAAATGCAAAGATAAGAGTATTTATACATATCATTACCTGTTAAATGTTACACCACCGTGCTCAATCAAGTAACAGTATGGAGTTCTGGTTCAAAATAATTATTATCATTTAGAATTTTAAAATAATTAATTATTAAACACACAAATAATACAATTGTAATAAGTACCTAATATTCAAGTAACATATTAAATAATAGCTAAACACACTTTACATTCAGATTCAAATACCAATAAACAAATTTAGATTTCAATCATGTATGTACTTTGTAATGATTCCGTTTCCTTTTTTCGTGAGCTTAGATTCCTACGGGAAACATTAGGGTGAGGTTGGTACTCTTAATTTCAGGGTTACTTTAAAACAGTTGGTAACTTATATAACAAAACAACATACTTACAATCGCAGTGATTTTAGAATGTAGATAATATACGAAATGTCCATGGAGATTTTTAGTGTGCTGATGTTCTGGAATACACCGTCACATGTTTATCAATTTAGTGTTCAATACAAAAAATTTCCACAGGGATGATAATAAGACAACAACCGAAAATAGGACTGAACAAAAATACAAACATTTGCGTGTTTGGTGTGTGAGTAACGCGCCAGGAAAACGTATTGTTCAGGACTCCACGCACCAGGGTCGGTATACACTGCTGGTAATGTTACCACAGTCGTGCCAACAGAAACATCATAATGTACGGTATCTCTCATTATATATTTCTGATGTTGGTAATTTTATAAGTAGGTGTATCGACAATTTTTGATGCAATAGTGATACGCAACTTTAAAACATATTTTAAGCCAAAAACAATACTTGATTAACGTGGGACTGACTTCCACAAATACAGCATTGTAAACACATCGTTTAAACAAAACGATGAAATAGTTTTTCATTAATACACCATTGTAAACACATCGTTTAACCCATTAGTGCATAGCGTCCTAAAAATAAGACGCTTGATAAATAATTTTTTTAAGGGATATTTTAGTCTAAAAGCAATTGGAGTTGGCCCCACTGCTTCCTCTAGATACCACAGCTGAGGCAGAGCACATTATTAGTTGAGTTCAACATAACCTCAATTTGCTACATGTTGAAATGTCTCGCAACAATTTTGTTGTAACACACCGAAGGGTAAGTTTTATTTTATTTATATTTAATTAGATATAGTTTTGTAACTTTAACTATATTTCCTACATACTAGTAATACAATGAAATGAATGTTGCATCATAAATGTTAATAACTGCAGTATTCTTACTTTCTTTGGCGATTCATTCAGCAGCGTCCCATTTTTGGGACACTATGCAACTGGGCAATCGTGAGGACCATTTCAGACCTTTATACCACATAGCTACTTTTTTTATTTTACAGCTGTAGTACATTTTTTTAGTGTACTTATTTATTGTTTTTGTTCTTATAATGTTTTGGTAAAATTAAAATTAACATTCCCTATGAAAATTAAGTTATAAATAAATATAGGCTAAGTTCCTACAAACATGTACGTAAATACATTACGTGTAGAACCTAATTTAAATTTGTTTTCAGCCTAACTGTGGAGAATATTTTGGCGGAGTTAGAAGATGATGATGATGATGGAGTCGAAAGACTAATCTACGTTGTTCCCCCGAACGAGTTTTTGGAGAAACCGATGTGGACAGTGATAACTCGATGACGAACATGTAGGGAAATATTAACAATCTTGGGCGCAATTTACTTCTGAGTGAATGTGAAGTTCAAACTGCTTGTTCACCTGATGAGTCTATCTTAACAGTAAATAGTTCTTGCATGAGTAATGTTCAAAGGAATGATATATCTACTGCAGGCGATTGAGACTGAACGTGAGGCAACAGCTCAGGATCCACAACCAAGTAAAACTTAGCATAAATTTAGTTACATCTAGTGAGTTAAGTAAAGGGATCAAAAAACGCCCCCATAAAAAACTAAGTATGCATTGCTTAACTCAGATAGTGAGGGAAGTGACAATGAAACCGACTAGAAAGAAAACTAAACGGAACAAAAATGATAGGGAGAAACATTTAATGCAAAAAAACAATTAGCTGCAAAAGTAAAGGAGGAAAAAATAAATCAGTGGAAAACTCTAAACCTAAATTTTGGAATGGAAACTAAATTGTGAGCATTTGCCTTGCTCTGATGAGGCTATGGAGAGCCAAACGCCATTTGAATTTTTTTCATTATTTTTTTAATAACGAACTGTTAGACTTGATCTGTGAGCAAAGTAATTTGTATGCCTTCATCTTCACAAAAAAATGTAATTTGAATTTGACACGTGATGAACTGCTTGTGTTCTTTGGTGGACTGCTTATGTCGGGGTACGCAAAATACCCCAATAAAAGAATGTACTGGTCAAGGGACAATGATGTGCCCACTTTGTTGTCTGAAAGTATGCGTTTCAAAACCGCTTTGAACAAATCTTACGCTTCCTCCACTTGAATGACAACAGTAAGATTGATTCTGATAGGCTGTACAAGCTACGACCATACATAGAAATCTTGAACACCGCTTTTTGCCCCAACACGGGGGGCTGGATGAAAATCTTTCAGTTGACGAGAGTATGATTCCTTATTATGGTAAGCACTACTCTAAACAATTCATCAGAGGTAAGCCAATACGTTTTGGCTTCAAAAATTGGGCAATATGCTCTTCCAGTGGCTACCTTGTCAGTTTTTTCAATTTATACAGGTTGTTGACAAAACTCGTGAGAGAGAAGTTTGGACTTGGGGGTGATGTGGTTATTGAAACTATTAGAAAAAAGCCAGGGTTCCTACAAACAGTGGACACAAGATTTTTATAGACAACTTTTTTACCTCAGTTCCACTCGTAAAACATTTGGCTGAGATTGGAATTTTGTGTAACTGGAACATTGAGAGCTGACAGAAGTGAAGTATTGTCCTTGAAAAGTCCTCAAGATCTTAAAAAAGAACCTAGAGGGTCCTATGACTTCCGAACTAACTGAGAGTACGATGTTGGTTAAGATGGCATGATAATAATATCGATACAGTGGCCACAAACCATGAAAATCTAAATGTGGGAACCACAACAAGATGGTCAAGAGAGAAAAAAGCAAAGGTACAAGTGCAACAGCCTACGGTTTTTGCCATTTATAACAAAGGAATGGGGGAGTTGATCTCCTAGATCAAAACATTGCAACATATAGGACACGAAATGCGCCAACGGAAGTGGTGGTGGCCTATATTTGTATACCTTTTCGATGCATCAGTCTCCAATGCATGGTTACTGAACAGGAAACTTTCTTCCCTCTCAAGACTCCATTCCCCAACTGTTAAAATTCCGGAGAAATTTGGCTTTATTTATATTGAAAAAGTATGGAAAACCCTCTACTCAAGGGAAGATATCTCCTAAACCACTCCCAGAAGTGATACGTGACAACACTGACCACTGGCCATTGGAGAATGAAACACAGAGAAGATGTGCTAACTGTACTGGAAAGGCAAAGTTCATTTGTTTCAAAAGTGCAAAGTGGGACTTGCATTCTAAGTGTTTCATGGACTTTTTTTTTTTTTTTTTTATATAAGGGGCGAAAAAAAACGCAGCGGTTATCATCGCCCTCAAGAGAAAAATTGGCACCTACTCGTATTTGGTGTGTCAATTAGGCAAACATAGATTACATTCTATAAGAAAAAATATAAATAGGAATGAAAGCAGGTAGTTGAGTAAATAATTTAAAATAACCTTAGAACTAGATAACAATACATGTAACAAGGGAAAGACTGTAAAGAGGTCTTAACCCATATAGGGGCTAAAAATATAAATAGAACAAAATAAGTACAAGGTACATAACATTAATTAAATAAACTGTAAAAACTTAACAAATTTTACTGCCACCAAGGTAGCTGTAAAGGGGCTAATTTGGCAGCTGTCATAATAATAATAAATAAAAATTAAAATAATAAATTAATAAATATTAACAACAACCGATAATCGGAATAGATAAACTTAACACAATACTATATTTTGTTCATCCAGCGACGTTGCTTTCAGAAAACATAAAAGTGTTTGAGTTGCCGTCTCGTCGTCGCAGAGAATATCGTTCAACGAAGCTGGCAGATTCGAGTTGCGCCTATGTACCGAGTAGCGAGGGCAGTCAACAAGCATATGGTTCAACTGTAATAACAGTGTCACAGTGTCGCAGACCGGAGGATCATCTCTACTCATGAGAAGCCATGTGTGAGAAGCGTATGGCCTAGCCGCAGGCGACACAACACAACCTCCTCACGACGACTCGGCGGTTCGCTGTCTCCCAGAGTCCAACGCAGTCTTTAATACGACGTAACTTGTTGTTAACGACTGCCTGCCACTCGGTATTCCATTTGGCTTTCAGTTTGCCCTTCACTACCGGAATAATGTCGGAGGAAATTATCCGTGCGGTGTAAGGCTGGAGGTTCCAATGCTTCTTTGGCTCCTCTATCTGCCAGCTCGTTTCCGGATATTCCAATGTGGCCAGGTACCCAGACAAGAAAGACAGCAACACCTTTGACTGAAGGGACGACAAAGAGTGCCATATTTCGCGGATGATGATGTGTTTTTGAAAACATGTCGCTGATGGCTTGTATACCACTAAGGGAGTCGCTGCAGATAACCAATTTTTTAGTCATAGGAAACGTTTATATTTAGGGCCTTTTAGGATGGCTGTTTAATTCGGACGTGAAAATGGAAGAGTCGTTGGGGAGACGAAACCCGTATCGTCTAACCCAGTGACGAAATCCATTCTACAACGTTTCCTTTGACCCTCAGTATAGACAACATCGCAAGGTGCGAGGCTGCCTAGTATTTGACGGAATTCTTGTTGGTAGACTGTTTCTGGAGTGGAAACTTTTTTAAACTTAGAGAGATTTAAAATAATTTTTTGGCATTGAGACGCTCCAGGGTGGGATATCACATTGATGAACGAATTTAAAAAACTGGTAATCATTTAGGCCAATTTCATAAGCGTAGGATTTGGCCCTAACGCCCTAAGGGTGAAGGAAGATATGGTCTCGCTAGGAAAAGAATTATAGAGTGGAATTTCGCAGGACCGTTCAAACGCAGGGTTTTCTGGCTTCCCTGAAAGAGCGTGGACATAGTTTAGGGACAGTTGTTGTCGTCTATGCGAAAGAGGGGGTTCTCCCGTTTCTGCGAGAAGACTATTAATAGGAGAAGATCGAAAAGCTCCAGTGGCCAGTCTTAAAGCAGAATTAATGGACTGGGTCAAGCATTTTTGAGAGCACTGGGTCTTTGCGGACCCATATGCTTGACATCCATAATCTATACAGGAAAGGATGGTTGGCTTTGTAGAACCTGAGCATGCATGTCCTGTCAGCCCCCCATTTTGTTCCGCTTAAAGCTCTCAGTAATGTTTCAAGCGCTTCACGCATCGATCTTTTAGGTCTTTCCAGGTGAGGCACCCAAGTTAGCCGGGTATCAAATGTGAGACCCAGGAATTTTGATAATTGTCACAAGTAGTAATTCCTGACCCAGCAAAGAGAGCGTTGGCTGCTCAACGGTACGCATTCTGAGAAAACGATGGCTTTTGTTTTAGGTGGCGAAAAAGAAAAACCTGTAACTCCGCACCACTGCTCAAGCCTGTTGATGGTAAGCTGTAAAGCTCTCTCCCCCCACCGCTAGCTTCTTTGTAGGAGATGTAATATAGAAATCATCTACAAACAAAGAACAGCGCACAGGAGGGGTAACGCAGGACGATATTTATTGATTGCAATGGCAAACAGAGTACAACTTAGAACGCTACCTTGTGGAATACCATTTTCCAGCGTGAAGGAATCGGAAATGGTGTTCCCAAGTTTTGACCTGTATGGTTCTTTCCGACAAGAAGCCTGTATGCCCAAGAAACCATGTGGCCCCCTACAACTCCAAGATAATTCTCCCTCTTCTCCAAGCTTTGTCATCCTTAGAAATGTCAAAGAATACCGCGATCAACTGTTTTCTTTCATAAAGGAATTCAGGATTGCCGATTCCAAGGCAAAAGATGGTCACTAGTAGACCGGGTCGGATGATTGTTTTTTGCTCCAGACCAAACAAAGACGTCTGTTGACCATTGTCGAATACATTGCAGAGACTGCTAGTAACCGAAATTTTTAGCTCCTGGAGAAGTTCCTATCTTTGGCCGGGTTTTTTGGAGAGCGATAATGAGTGAGCGACGCCCAAGAAGATAGGGAATTGGGTTTTCTGAATAATCTATTATATACTTTCAGAAGATCTTGTTTCCATCTCCGTCAGGTTCCGCAAAAGCAATAATGTATATCGGACCTTTCGGACCTGGAAAAATTTGATGAAATCAAAGCGAAAGTCTATATGAGAAGTTCTATCTTGGCCGGTAAAGGAGAGCGATAATGTGTAAAGGACGAGTGTGTTTTCTGAATATATTTATAATTTCAGAAGATCTTGTCTTTTCCATCCTCCGTCAGGTTCCGCAACATAGCATAATGTATGTTATCGGACCTGGAGCAGAAATTGATGTAGCCTTTAGTGATGAAACAAGTTCAGCAATGGTAAGGGAAGGTTTAAAGGAGAGTTTTATTGATATTTAAATTTAGAGGATGTCTTTCTGTATTTGTTTTGAAATTTTGAAACCCCTATTGTAAGATATTTGAAATTTCCGCAAAATGTGAGCCGAGTAAATTGGAAACTGTCAAGGGATCAGTTACCCACATCGGTACCATTTTTTCAGAGCAATAAGAGAAGTGGGGGGGTCTTGCAGCAAACAGATCGAAGCTTCCTCCAAACATCAGATGCAGGAGTTGTTCGTTTTATTAGATCTGTGTAGTCCAACCAGGACTGCCGCCGTCTCTGTCTAAAAACCTGTCTTGCTTTTGCCCGTGCTCTTCTGTACCTACTTAAATTTTCTTCATTCGGTGATCTGTTGAAACTGTCTTAAACATTTTCGACGTTCCTTTAGAGCCGCCGAACATTCTTCAGACCACCAAGAAACCTGCGTTTGTTTGGTGAACCTGAGGATTTTGGAATGCTCCGCTCTGCGGATGTTATAATAATTACATGTAAATAATTCAGTGGCTGAATATTTATGTCGTTTAGTTCGATATTACTAGTTTGAGAAACCAAGTTCTTTTTGTACTCGTTCCAGTCAGCCCCTCTTAATTTTCCACCTGGTACACCTGCCTGTCGAAGACGGAAAGGATTGAAAAGCCACGGCAATGGGCGCATGGTCACTCCCTTGACAGGTCGGGAAGTAACGACCAATGCACTCGAGTTGCCACGACCGGACTGCAGATTGACAGGTCGATTGCCGACCATATGCCAGTCCTAGGGCACATGTAAGTGGCTGACTCGTCATTGAGAACGACCGCTGTCACTTCATCCCACAATCCCGCAACCATGTTTACCCCTCCGATCAGAATGGCTGGAACCCCAAGAGCGATGGTGTGCATTGAAAATCACCAACCATCAAGAAAGGAGAAGGGAGTTGGCTGTACAGGTCACGTAGATCATCAAGAGATAAATCAAAAGGGAAGGTGGAATATATATGGAGCAGATGGTTAATTTAAAAGGAACGTCGATTGAAACTGCTACTCTGCCTGGAGGTTTGTGACGATGTTCAAGGCTCTAGCATTAACAGAAGAATCTGCTAGAATAGCCACACCTCCACAGGCAATTTGTTTGGTGATGAATCTAAGCGAAAGATGTCATAACCAATTTTGTTTGAATCGAGTATGAGGAGACAATTTTGTCTCTTGTAGGCAAATAAATTTAGGTTTTCTTGTATTTATAAGTAATTTTAAGTCTTCAAAGTGGCTTCTCAAACCATTAATATTCCCATTGTAACAGCATATATTAATATTATATATTTTATTTTGTGCTAATTCATCGTAATTTTTTTTTCTTTGCTTAGACACAGGACGGAAGTTACCATGAACAGTTTGGAACTCCGTCTGCATTCTCCAAAGGGTCCTCAACCATATCATCATCAAGCGATAATTGTGAGGATCTGGACGAGGATGGATTAGTCTTTTTTACTAGGAATTTAGATCTAGTTTCTGATTTTGTTTGTATGTTATTTTTTAATTTGTCGGCGAGTTTTTTTCCTCTCTTCCAAAGACAAGCGGGTTTCTTATTTTGTTGAACCTTGTCTCTGAAAGTAGAAGTAGCTGTTGGGCGAGCTTGAGTTTGTGTGTTGGACTTAATATGGGGTGTGGTGGACTGCTTGGAAGGATTAACTGGATGCCAACGGATGTTGTCCGGTACCGGCTGCAAGCTGCTTAACCAAAGCAGCAACCTGCTCTGTTAAGTTGAGTACCATAACCTCCAAGGCGGTACATGACGGGCACTGTGTGGATTGGACTGGGCTGAAGCAGCTTCGGAGTACGAGACTCCCTTTTTAGGGGTTGAGCGATTCTTCTCCTATACTCTTTGCGGCTTCATTGAAGGAAAGTTTGTCTAGAGAACAATCTTCAAAACTTCCTTTTCCTCTAAGTAAACTCTGCATTCCTTAGAGGTCGCCGCGTGTTTTACCCTTGCAGTTCACGCATCTGACGTCGTTCTTGCATCCGTCTTCTTGGTGGCCTTCATCGCCGCAACGGGAACATGTCTCAGGCCCGAGCACGTCTTAGTAGAGTGCCCGAATCTCTGGCAACGAAACACCGTTGCGGATTTTTGAAGTAAGGCCGTACAGTCAGGGATAAATATCCAGCCTTAATAGTTTTTGGCGGTTGGGGAAATGCCAAAGGGTCAGGATTAGACCGAGTTAGGGACCTTTCTCCCCATTCTCCGTCCGAAGCATCCTGACCACATCGGTTACCATTTTCGCATTGTAGCTCGTCCTTGATTTCTTCCTCACTACACTCCATCAGGTCACGGCAGAAGACGATCCCCTTGGAGGTGTTTCAGTGAGGAGTGCGGTTGAACGACGACTTCCACCTGATCGAAAAAACTCGTCATCTGAAGGAATTTTTTTGGCTGGATGTGGTTCGCAGCCTCCACCAAGATAGTTCCATTCCTTAATTTGCTCACAGCTTTAGGTTGACCCGCCTGAGGAAACAAAAGCTTTGTTAATAAGGAAAGGACTAACCTTCGTTAGAGTTTTGCCCTCATCCTTGTGACTAACGATTAGATATAGTGGAGTTGGAACGTTCATATTTTTCAGCTCTTACTATTTTCTTCCACTTTTCCTTTGTTTTATATATGATTCATTTTCAGAATCTGACAACTGTCCGGCTTTTTTCTCTGGATCATTAGGATCTCTTTCTCCAAATTCTTGCCCTAAGGGTGGTGTGGTTGTAATATCCATAGATAAGGTCACCAGCGCATCGTGTTTAGTAGTGCGGGGCCGGATTCACCGGGAGCGGGCATGCCCTCGGGTGTCCCACAGACCGTAGCTTGGGGACAACCCTACCTCAGTTCCCCGAGGCCCGGTTTCCATCGATTACCAAGTCGGGAATACGCGCACAACTTGGACTCGCACGTGGCAACAGGGGCTCCGACACCCCTGCCTAACTGAAACACTTCCTGACCAAGGACCGAAGTGGCTGGCTTCTGAACCAGTAACATGACTTACGCCTCGCAGAGACAAGCTCACATCAGCTCTCACCGACACCAGATAGGGCATCTAGTGCCGGCTTAAGCACTCCCAGCGAGCCATGCACTGGAACGGTCAGAGGACGGGTAACTTAAAAGACCCTGGAGGGGGATTTGGTAGGAATTAGGAAATGGTTAGGTGGGAAGAGGCAGTTTAACGTCATACCCAGGACGGAGTTTCATGGACTACCATAACAGAAAGTAACATGGTAGTTCACAAAAACCCTGTTGTAACATATTGATTTGTTAACTATATTTGTGCTTAGTTTCCATTTTATTTACCCTCTCATGTTTTAGAATTTTATCATACAATTTGTAAATTTCGTCGAAAGACGTTTTAAATACTGTGAAATAAATATTTTTCATTTTAGATGGTGTTTATATTGACATCCAAACACTTATGCATAAAATTCTTTTTTATATTGTACACATATAATGGAGAAAGATACAGTCATAGCGTAACTTAAATTTCTGCTAAAATTTCACTAATGTAGTCACAGTGCATGATGTCCTATTTATAAGACGGCTGAAATTTTCACCAAGGTAGTCATTATGCATAACGTCCTATTTATAAAGACGGCTGTTATTTCAAAAGTAAAACTATATAAGTTTTTTTTAATATATTTTTCCCAAGTTTTATAAAGTGCAAATAATGCATTTAAATTAGTTTCAAGAAAAAAATTTACAAAAAAAACTTTATGCACTAATGGGTTTAAACAAAACGATGAAATAGTTTTTCATAAATACAGCATTGTAAACACATCGTTTAAACAAAACGATGAAATAGTTTTTCATAAATACACCATTGTAAACACATCGTTTAAACAAAACGAGGAAATAGTTTTTCAAAAATACACCATTGTAAACACATCGTTTAAACAAAACGATGAAATAGTTTTTCATAACTACACCATTGTAAACACATCGTTTAAACAAAACGATGAAATAGTTTTTCATAAATACAGCGTTGTAAACACATCGTTTAAACAAAACGATGAAATAGTTTTTCATAAATAAAGCATTTTAATCACATCGTTTAAACAAAACGATGAAATAGTTTTTCATAAATACACCATTGTAAACACATCGTTTAAACAAAACGATAAAGTAGTTTTTCATAAATACACCATTGTAAACACATCGTTTAAACAAAACGATGAAGTAGTTTGTCATAAATACACCATTGTAAACACATCGTTTAAACAAAACGATGAAATTGGTTTTTTATTAAAAAAATTAAAGATATACTAAGTTATAATTTTGTTATAAAAAAGTGTACATCAATTAGTAAGTAAAACCCAACTTAACCTATTTGATACCACAATGATCACACAATGTTCCAATATTACTTTTTTTAGGTTTTATGAAATAAACGATGTTATCCATCATCAGGCTACTCCACAAAAACTACATTTTTTGTATAGTTACCTGACAATAAAACTACTATTGGAAATGTGTGATCATTATTACTGGTATCAAAGTGACAACTTTCCAATTGCTTGAAATTTTTCCAGCCCTACGATTGATAGGCTTCGCTAACGGTCCACAAATTATATTTAATAAGTTCCTAAACCAGTGAAATCAAATTCAAAGTAGGGGTTTTATATAGTCAATTCAATTTGTTAAGCTGTTAAGCGTCAAGCGTCTTCCAAGATTAAACATGTTACTGATAAATCCTTTACAAAACTTCAGAGCTTGTGCATTGAACTGTAACATGTATTTTTTTTAATTTATGAAAACTTATAAATGGTAAATTTTATACACTAAAGCTTACATAGGCATACGGTTAAGACTAAACGAAAATAATTTTACTTTATGCAATGGTCTTATATACAGAATTTTATTTCAAAATATATTTTATAATGTTTAAATAACTGCCCTAGCTATAGCAAACTCAATTAATACAACAAAGATCTCTCTTGGGAAAGAACAGTTATTTTGACAGAAGCGGAAAAGTCGACAGGAGGAAGAGGGTAAACAGAAGGGGAGCCAAACGATCTGCCATGTTCAATGAGTTATCACTTGACAACAGGTTTGTAAACACTGCAATCCTTCAGCTGCTCATCACGTGAACACGATAGTTTGTTAGAACAACGTTCATCTCGTGTATACTACGATATTTTACCAAACTATGTTTGAAACCTTCTACTCTGTACTGGTTTATATAACAGTGAGTTATCACTTGACAACAGGTTTGTAAACACTGCAATCCTTCAGCTGCTCATCACGCGAACACGATAGTTTGTTAGAACAACGTTCATCTCATGTATACTACGTTATTTTACCAAACTATGTTTGAAACCTTCTACTCTGTACTGGTTTATATAACAGTGAGTTATCACTTGACAACAGGTTTGTAAACACTGCAATCCTTCAGCTGCTCATCACGCGAACACGATAGTTTGTTAGAACAACGTTCATCTCGTGTATACTACGTTATTTTACCAGACTATGTTTGAAACCTTCTACTCTGTACTGGTTTATATAACAGTGAGTTATCACTTGACAACAGGTTTGTAAACACTGCAATCCTTCAGCTGCTCATCACGCGAACACGATAGTTTGTTAGAACAACGTTCATCTCGTGTATACTACGTTATTTTACCAGACTATGTTTGAAACCTTCTACTCTGTACTGGTTTATATAACAGTGAGTTATCACTTGACAACAGGTTTGTAAACACTGCAATCCTTCAGCTGCTCATCACGTGAACACGATAGTTTGTTAGAACAACGTTCATCTCGTGTATATTACGTTATTTTACCAGACTATGTTTGAAACCTTCTACTCTGTAGTGGTTTATATAACAGTGAGTTATCAATGAGTTATCACTTGACAACAGGTTTGTAAACACTGCAATCCTTCAGCTGCTCATCACGTGAACACGATAGTTTGTTAGAACAACGTTCATCTCGTGTATACTACGTTATTTTACCAGACTATGTTTGAAACCTTCTACTCTGTAGTGGTTTATATAACAGTGAGTTATCAATGAGTTATCACTTGACAACAGGTTTGTAAACACTGCAATCCTTCAGCTGCTCATCACGTGAACACGATAGTTTGTTAGAACAACGTTCATCTCGTGTATATTACGTTATTTTACCAGACTATGTTTGAAACCTTCTACTCTGTAGTGGTTTATATAACAGTGAGTTATCAATGAGTTATCACTTGACAACAGGTTTGTAAACACTGCAATCCTTCAGCTGCTCATCACGTGAACACGATAGTTTGTTAGAACAACGTTCATCTCGTGTATATACTACGTTATTTTACCAGACTATGTTTGAAACCTTCTACTCTGTAGTGGTTTATATAACAGTGAGTTATCAATGAGTTATCACTTGACAACAGGTTTGTAAACACTGCAATCCTTCAGCTGCTCATCACGTGAACACGATAGTTTGTTAGAACAACGTTCATCTCGTGTATACTACGTTATTTTACCAGACTATGTTTAAAACCTTCTACTCTGTAGTGGTTTATATAACAATGAGTTATCACTTGACAACAGGTTTATAAATACTGCAATCCTTCAACTGCTCATCACGTGAACACGGTAGTTTGTTAGAAAAACGTTCATCTCGTGTATACTACGTTATTTTACCAAACTATGTTTGAAACCTTCTACTCTGTACTGGTTTATATAACAGTGAGTTATCACTTGACAACAGGTTTGTAAACACTGCAATCCTTCAGCTGCTCATCACGCGAACACGATAGTTTGTTAGAACAACGTTCATCTCGTGTATACTACGTTATTTTACCAGACTATGTTTGAAACCTTCTACTCTGTACTGGTTTATATAACAGTGAGTTATCACTTGACAACAGGTTTGTAAACACTGCAATCCTTCAGCTGCTCATCACGTGAACACGATAGTTTGTTAGAACAACGTTCATCTCGTGTATATTACGTTATTTTACCAGACTATGTTTGAAACCTTCTACTCTGTAGTGGTTTATATAACAGTGAGTTATCAATGAGTTATCACTTGACAACAGGTTTGTAAACACTGCAATCCTTCAGCTGCTCATCACGTGAACACGATAGTTTGTTAGAACAACGTTCATCTCGTGTATACTACGTTATTTTACCAGACTATGTTTGAAACCTTCTACTCTGTAGTGGTTTATATAACAGTGAGTTATCAATGAGTTATCACTTGACAACAGGTTTGTAAACACTGCAATCCTTCAGCTGCTCATCACGTGAACACGATAGTTTGTTAGAACAACGTTCATCTCGTGTATACTACGTTATTTTACCAGACTATGTTTAAAACCTTCTACTCTGTAGTGGTTTATATAACAGTGAGTTATCACTTGACAACAGGTTTATAAATACTGCAATCCTTCAACTGCTCATCACGTGAACACGGTAGTTTGTTAGAAAAACGTTCATCTCGTGTATACTACGTTATTTTACCAGACTATGTTTGAAACCTTCTACTCTGTAGTGGTTTATATAACAGTGAGTTATCACTTGACAACAGGTTTGTAAACACTGCAATCCTTCAGCTGCTCATCACGTGAACCCGATAGTTTGTTAGAACAACGTTCATCTCGCGTATACTACGTCATTTTACCCGACTAAGTTTGAAACCTTGTACTTTGTAGTGGTTTATATAACAGTGAGTTATCACTTGACAACAGGTTTGTAAACACTGCAATCCTTCAGCTGCTCATAACGTGAACACGATAGTTTGTAAGAACAACGTTCATCTCGCGTATACTACGTCATTTTACCCGACTAAGTTTGAAACCTTGTACTTTGTAGTGGTTTATATAACAGTATTTCATTTAGTAACAGATCACGAGCATAACTATGTCCTGGGCTGCAATGAATGTTATAAAATTGAAATAGTTTATGAACAATATTAGTATTACTAGACAATAAGAATACTAATTTTTATCCAGAAACACAATTATATAAGTGCACTGACTGCCAAAATTAGTCCGGTCAATTTAGACATTGACCCTTGCAAAAATTCCCAGAAAGCTTTAGCAGCTTAGCCGTGCTTATTATGGACAATACAGCGTAAGAAAGTTTGTAATGGTTTTTTTCTCAAAAATGGTTAGTGTTATGATAAAAAGCATAAGGAGCATTTCTGTAGGTGATTGCATGATCTAAATTTTTTGTTTGAAATATTTTTTCATAAAACTAACAGTTTCGCTGAAATATTAAAAAAACCTATTTTTGTGAAATTTGACCTTGAATAAAAATTTTTGCAAACATGGGACCGATGGGGACTTTTCACAATTTCATAACAATGGTCTCCCTAACATCTATGCAAATTTTCAGCTTTCTGGGAATTAATGCAAAGTTACCTCTATTTTTTGGCTAAATCGACCGGACTAAATGTGGTGATTTATAGATAACATATTACTAACATTTGTTACTGTGGTTTAAAGAAGAATTACTGAATTAAATACACAATGTCAAAAAGCGTTTTTAATAATACTCCATTTTAACGCAGCTATGTTCAAATACTTTAAAAGAAGCTCAATCTCACACACTTCCAAGATTATGACTAGAATTGGTATTAGCTTCCCAACAAATATAAATTACACATGTAAATGTTTCCAAAACTGAATAATTTGTACAGATTGTACGAATTAAAAATTGAAACAGTTTTTTTTAATCACGTGTTTTAAACATTGTAAATAGCACATATGCTTAATTAACTACTACGATAATGTGTGTGAACTTATTAAACTTATCTCTCCGCAATGTCATTACTGTACAAATGTAGATGGAGTAAACCGTGTTCAGCAGTCATCTGCTGTAATACGAGTTGAGTCTCTAAGAGCATTTATTTAAGAAACGGCAGTAAATTATTCGCCAAAACTTTGCACGCGGACATTTTGATGACAAAAACCAATTTCAAGTGAATCTAATGCTCGGACAATTTATTAGAAACACGAATTACAACTCTCGGTAAGCACTTCCCCTCACGAATTTCCAACATGGGGATGCAATAACAACTATGGTTTTCCTAAATATGCCCTAAGCTTTGTATTTGGTGATATAATCGATTCACAGTGGGTTCATTTTTAATTTCATATTCACTGTCCTTTCGATACCTTCAGTGAAAACCGGAAAAATAAATAAGTATTCGAAGTGTAGCCCTTACCCTTCAAATTGAAGACATGTAACACAACAATTTCGGCCATCTTGAAACGCAGGAAATAAGGATTAGAACTCTTTCCATTGAGTAATGAAATGTAGCTGATGACGCGTATGATTTCAGTCATATTTCATTAAACCTAATTTTCTCCGTTAATTAATTACTATGAAAAGTACTCAAAAGCTTCATTAACCTTTGCTTTTTCTTCTTTTTTCCTTCATCCTGGTAACACAAGTTTCCCCGAATAACCTCTTTAATTTTCTATACATCCTCGTGGAATTATCGAAGTTTACCTAATTTTTGTAACGTCTCTGAAAGAACGTGATAATGAAATAAAATATTCAACTAAAACACAATAGCACCACGCTAACAGTAATAAATAAAAAAAATAAACATGCATTTTTTACAATTAATAATCTCTTTATTCTGAAAAGTTCCCCTTATAACAAGTCTTTACACGTTATCTGGTAAAAAAAAAACTAGAATGTTAATGAATGCAACGACCTCGCGTTCGTAAATGGCTCTTATTCACCAAAGAACTCCAGTAGCGTTTATTTGACAATACCTCTTTGACATGAACCAAAGTTGACAATGTTGGACTAAATATCCTCACAACCAATGTGATTGATACAGCATATACAGTTCATCAATAAGTCAGGGCGGGCTTTGTAAGATAAACGCTCTCAAGGTTCTGCACAACGTAGTCTGTAAACCACTACTATTTCCCCATTCTCTTTGAGTCAGTAAGGCTACGTTATAGTGAGTAACTCTCAACCAACCGCAACTATCCCTCCTTCGACCCGCCACGCTAACAATCGCTTATAAAACCAATCATAATTTTACTAAACAGGAGGTTCAGTTTGTTATTAATACACACACGAGGTTTGAACAACATTATGTTGCCTGAAAACTGACAATATTGAATAAATTATTCAGCAAAGAAAAAAGACCCGAACATTTAAAAAAAACTAATCAGTGTAACATTTTCCAATAATAATACTTACAACGTTTAAAATGTTATTTGTAGCTTCCCAACACTCGCAGTGCGTATTCGTTAACTCGACCTCAAAGAAAATGTTTCTTTGAGCCTGGCGGGTGCCGTTTCGGTACAAATTAATTTCCCGTGCCAACCCGAGCTCTCTGCACTTACATTTCTTATACTTTGTACTTTGGTATAGTAAAATGCAAAATACTAGGCTTTCTAAAATAAAAATCATTGATTATTAATTAAGTAGACTTGTTTTTAAAATGGACGATTTTAGGTACATTATGTAAAAATCATTAACTCCCATGTGATTGCACAGTAGTGATTGTACCACTCAAAAGGAAACACAATTTACGTTTAGAACGCAACCTAGCTTTCCGTATAATCGATAAGAAAACTTTTCTTAACAAAGTAATTTATTGTCAGTCGCAATCATTTTGGTGTGGGTCAAATTAAAAAGGTGACAAAAGGTTTTAAATACTACATGATGACGTTTTTCACGGATATTTGGCTCGGCAATAGCGAATCCTATCACTCTAAGGGCTGGAAATTTTTCATTTCTGCCTGTATGTCTGTAATTCAGCACCATATATCTTTGATGACACAGATTTAACTATTGTTTGTATTCCTGACGGATGATTTTAACAAGTTAAAAATATACGAATATGACCACTGAAAAATCATTTGATATATTAAAACAATTTCATTTCCTACCAGAATTAATAAGTGCGGATGGCAACTAATTTCTACGGCATAATTTATATATCAATTATACGAAAACTACTCTGTTCTTATTCAGTACAAAATAGGCTTTCACCTCCTAGATTATAATTCGATTCGTTTTATATTTATAACGTAAAACATTGAAATACGTTATTATTTAAACATAGATGCAACATTCCAATTTGTAGTTTTATACTATGACACATCGAACTCCTTAGAGGTTTTAATATTTCTAGCGATCAAACGCCAACCAAGGACGATTACAAAACTTTTAGCTCAACAATAATATTACTCTTCTCGTTTAAATCAAAATCTTTGAAACATTCAATGGCATTTCCTTCATATATGTTGTAATTTAGTTATTGGAATTATTGAAGTTCATTTTTTCATATTGCTGTAATAGGAATTTTTGACACCTGACGAAGAGGGTGGATTTTAATTCTCGAAACGCAGTGTTATATTTTTATAATATGTAATGATGGCAAATGTCCAAAACCCTATAATCCTGTCGCATTATCAATCGATTGTAACACATTTTAAACAAAGAACACATCTTAACCACATTTGATTTTAAGTGTTGAACTTTTTAAACCATTTATTTAGAGTTTGCGGTTGTAGAGTACAATACAGCAACATACAAGAGTAAGAGCTATTGTCACGATGGAGGGCGGTGGTCTAACTCACTAGCAGTGATGTATAATAACTACCCGTAACTGGACTAGTCAGCACTCGGTGTTCACAACTTAGTTGAGGCAAACTTGACACTAATTGGACTTTACATGATACGTCTCACGGGTGCAATGTGGCGTACAGTTGCATGACTCGATTTCGATGGGACTGGATACGTACAGCTCACTGATCCATCAATCCTAACAATGATCCGTGGCATTATTTTATTGAACGTTTTGAAATTTCACCTAGAAAATATGGCCATCACATGAGTGTTGTGTGTAAATTCTTGGATTTTTTGTAATTTACTCGTAATTTACGGAATTAAAAGTTTTATTTGATATTAAAATATTATCTACATAAAACTTATACATTAAACTTAGTAATATATATTACATAATACTTACCTCAGACTTTGTGGCATTTTTCCATTCTTAAAGCTTTAATAAATGCAATTAGGTGCAGAAATCTAAAAATTGTTTTAAATTGTTTGGGTTATTCAAACATTGTTGTTTTAACATTCGAAGCTAGGTAAATTATAAAGAAAAGGTTTTTTAGAAAACCGCACAATAAATTCCCTTATTAAATGTTTTCGTAAATGTGTAACGGTAAAGTCGAAAACTACATAAAATAATACAGATTTATGACTCAGACGCATACTATTTTTACATACTTTTTATTAGCCCAGTCTGCTGAATTATTTAAAGCATTTTACACAACAGAACATAAAAACGTCTGTAGCAGTAAAAGATTGTAGCGTGAAGGCGTAATGTACAACTGGACTGCTTTCAGTAATACCTGTCAAACAGACATTTCTCGGTGGCATTTGTGAAAGAATTTCATGTTTTTTGTAATATTTCTCATGAAAAAGCTAAATTATACAGAGAGAGAGATACTATAATTTTTCTTTTCTTCAACAAAATTATAATAAAAGTAAAATTATACTGTATTATGAATATTTAGAGTGACATACACTATCATCGAACTCAGTGTTCCTCATATAGAAATGAAACTTCATCCACAGTCTATAGATAAGTTCATTATTTAAATATCGTGCGGACAGACAGACGGACAGCCACAAATGACACTTTCCAGTCCCTAAATCTCATACAATAAGCAGTAGTGTACGGTGTGTGCACTAGCTTCCATTGTAAATGTTTTCACTACTCAGTCCAGTGCTACTGAAGCGAGTATCCGCATTGCTCTCCTCTACAACATTGTGAATGTGTGAGGGCAGGGGTCAGGCCCACGAGCGTTAGGTTTCCTAAAGCTCATTCAATAAGGAGTAGTGTACGGCGTATACACTAGCGTCCATTGTAAATGTTTTCACTACTCAGTCCAGTGCTACTGAAGCGAGTATCCGCATTGGTCTCCTCTACAACATTGTGAATGTGTGAGGTCTGGGGTCAGGCCCACGAGTGTTAGGTTTCCTAAAGCTTTATTCAATAAGGAGTAGTGTACGGCGTATACACTAGCGTCCATTGTAAATGTTTTCACTTCTCAGTCCAGTGCTACTGAAGCGAGTATCCGCATTGCTCTCCTCTACAACATTGTGAATGTGTGAGGTCTGGGGTCAGGCCCACGAGTGTTAGGTTTCCTAAAGCTTATTCAATAAGGAGTAGTGTACGGCGTATACACTAGCGTCCATTGTAAATGTTTTCACTACTCAGTCCAGTGCTACTGAAGCGAGTATCCTCATTGCTCTCCTCTACAACATTGTGAATGTGTGAGGTCTGGGGTCAGGCCCACGAGTGTTTGAGGTTATTCTTATAATACGTAATGGATCGACTAAAATAACCCAGAATAAATGTGAAGCCCTACTTAACCGCTGTCTGTTTTAAACTGCTGTACGTGGGCAGCTATCATTTGCGTCGGGGTTTCCTTTGAAGGCATAAGAGAAGATCTCATTCGAAATAATTTCATCACTCTATATTAACTTAATATGTGGAAAATCTTAAACATTGGTGTGCACATGTTTAAATATAATTACACTTTCCTATTGGTAACAGAAGTTGCAAATGTCCCCAAGTGAAAAAATTACAAAAATTAAATTACAAAACCTTTAAAAATATTATTAATAAAAAGTAATGATAGTGCCATAGTAATAAACTTTCTTTATTCCTGTAACATTTTACATACTTACATGAAAATGTACAATTTCATATCTATCAGAAATACCACTCTGTACTTAAAAATAAAATCGTACGTAATAAACACAAAGAAGTACCTTCACTGTTAAATGTCCAATGATAAATAGAATATAGAGGAATTTCCCAGTCTTAGGTTGTGACCGATTTAAGTACTAGTTGTGTCTTTATAATTGCATTATTATTGAATTGCTTTTCGAAAATACCATATGCCTCTGAAAAAAGGGCTACCTATTGGTTGCAATTTATAAATATTTTTTTACTTCAGATTTTATTTATATTTTTATTTTATTATTTCAGATTACTTTCCACTGAAAGAATGTTTTTCAAGTATTATTACTTCCTCGTCTATTTCAGTAAAACAAATGTTACGATTTTGATACGAAACTGCAGTAATTGTATTTTAAATAGATACACCAAATAAGTTACATTTTCGGTCTTAACAACATTTTCATTTCATTACATTATATCGGATTATTTTTCTTCTAAAAATATTTAAACTTGGCCAAATAAACATATACAAACAAACATAAATTTTATATTTTGAAATCCTGTCTTTTGTTACATGTGACAGTAGTTGTGCAAATTCATCGTATCTACCATAAACGTAAATTTAAAATTAAACATTACACACTCGATAGTATTACTATCAGAATTTCACTAGATTCAGAATTTTATCGTCATAATAGGCTTGACCAGAACTGTATTGAATTTCAAATTATCCTTAAAATACGCAAAATATATAAAGTAAAAAAATCAAAAGTAAATAACCAGAAGAATTTAGATGAATTGACATATTTTTGTTCCTTTTCGATTTCAAAAAAAGTGCACATGCATAAAAAGTTTATTCGATTGTTGGACTGACACGCCTAGTAAATTAAACGTTCAACGCCCTAGTCACTTCGAGAGGCTAAAATGTTTATGCATATAATACAGTTTTTAGAACTGATAATATAACTTAAATGAGCTTGAAACGACTGTTATCATATTAAATGAGTAAACGTTAGTCCAGACCAATCCCGGTTTCATAAAATGTAATTAATTCTCTTTGAGTACACGGGAATGCACTCGAGAACAAACACGGTTACTAGTTTAGTTCAGGGTCACGCGCTACTTTTCTCCCTCTCATAATTGAATTTGCATAATTAGTAATAATTACACTTAATATCTGACAATGATAATGTATTTGGTAATAATAATCCACAAATATATTCAATAACTTTTTTCTATTATTTATACTCTGTCAATATGGGCAATAGGTAATCGTTAATTACTATTACAATGAAACATTACGAAATAAAGAAATCTAAAGAAAAACAGTTTTTTTTCATATACGGTTTTAACTATATATTAATTAAAAAATAATTTTTATTCTACATAATAATTAATATTTTTTTTTATTCTTTCTATGGTTATGATATTTCTCTTTGGTGTTGATCACATGTTTAAAAATTCCTGTTTATTTATTTATGTAAATGTTTATTTATTTACTTATGTAAATTATGATTGCTGTGTTATTTTTTATTATACCTGTTTGAAAACGGCAAATTCCGAAATATTAAAGGAAATTATATACCAAGAAGTCTAATAAATAACAATTATTAGACTTCTTGGTATAGAGCAATTCTGCATTTATACACCCGAAGTGAATATATATATATATATATATATATATATATATATATATATATATATATATATATATATATATATATATATATATATATATATTTATATTTATTTATATTTGAAAGAAAATTCTATTAAAGAGGGATTGCCAAAAGAGCTAATTGATATTTTAATAAACATAAATCCTCAAACACCCATTTTCTACCTGTTACCGAAAGTACACAAAACAAAGATATCACCACCTGGCCGTCCCATAGTCGCCTCAATATCATCTCCCACAGAAAGAATATCAGGGTTTGTAGATGTACACCTACAGGAGTTTGTCAAAAATGTACCATCCTACGTGAAAGACACTGATCATTTTATTGAAAGATTAAAAGAAATACCCCAACCTATTGCAACAAATGTGACATTAGTTACGATTAATGTAACTTCCTCATATACTAATGTTGACCACAATAAAGGTATGGAAGCTGTGAAAGACTTTCTAAATAAAAGACCTGGAAATTCAAAACCAAGCACTAACTTCATCATTGCTCTCATAAATTTTATATTATCTTCCAATTGTTTTCGATTTCAAAACAAATTTTATTTACAAAAGAAAGGAACAGCCATGGGTACCCGAATGGCCCCATCATACGCAAATCTTTTTATGGCAAAATTTGAACAAGATTTTCTACATTCTCAAACATGTAAACCTTTATTCTGGACTAGATACATAGATGACATTTTTACGTTCTGGACAGAGATTAATGAAATACTTTTAGATTTCTTAAACGCATTGAACTCCTTCGATAACAATTTAAAATTTACTTCGAAAATTTCAACAGAGTCAGTTACATTTCTGGATATTGACGTTTACATCAAGAAAGGTTACTTGAAACACAAAATTAATGTAAAACATACTAACACTTTTCAATATCTACACTACAACAGTTGTCACCCTGTATATGTAAAAAGATCAATTCCCAAAAGCTTGGTTACACGAGCAACCAAATTATGCAGTGAAAGTGAAGATCTTAAAAATTACTATAGTAACATATATGATGCTTTTTTTAAACGAGTTTATCCTGAGAAGCTATTGAATGAAAAGCTACAGCTCAATGAAAGTAACCTTAATAATAATTATGTCAAAAAGAAATATTATGATGAGCCTAAATTAATAACACAATATCATCCTGGTCTCTACAAAATTAACAACATTTTTAAAGTAGTTTACAAAATTCTTCAAAATTCTCCACTGACAGACTCATTTCTAAAAAGTATTTCACGTATTGTTTTTAAAAGACCTCCTATTTTGCCGGTGTTCACAGCCTCAAGCGGCTGGCTTCATATCTACCACACCAGGTTAAAATAATGCTGATAAAGACTCTTGTACTGCCTCACTTCAACTACTGTGACATAGTCATTAATGACATGACTGTGGAGCTTTCAAATAAACTCCAGCGTGCTCAGAACTTTTGCATTAGGTTCATTTTTAATCTCAGACGTGATGATCACGTAACGCCCTTCTTCAAACAATTATCTATATTAAAATTACAAGATCTTCGAGACTATCACTCACTCATTCTGTTGCACGCTCTTTTAAATACAAATTGTCCCAGTTATCTTTCAAACAACTTTCAATTTATGTCTGAAATAAGTGAACGAAGTACAAGGAGGGGTACATCCTTATTATCTATACCAATTCATCGAACAACTACCTTTAGTAAGTCGTTTACAGTTTCTGCCTGCCGATTGTGGAATGCCTTACCTATAAACATCAGAGCCATTGATAAGCGCGCTCGCTTTGGGGCGGAGGTCAGGGCCTTGATGCTGGGGGCTCAGGGGGTATAGCGGTTGGCGGCTTTGGAATGTGTTACTTAGGGCAACTGAATGCAAGTTGAATGAATGCATGCGTGTATGTCTTATTATAGTTTTGTAAATATTTATAAAGTTACATTAATTATAGATGTTGTTTTTTATTATTTTAAAGCTAAGATTCTTTTAATGTATAAGGTAAATAAATAGATTTATTTTTAGTTATACATGTATATGTATGTTAGTTTAATTTTTTACGAGGTTAAGTGGTAGAGAGGACTTTATAGTCCTAACTTCGCCTCTAATAAAGACATTTTTCATTTCATTTTTCATTTCATTTCATCTTAAAGGACATTATATAGAAACCAAAATTATCAGCTGATTCTGATGTGGAAACTAAATTTAAAGGAGCACATCCATGTAATAAATCAAGATGCATGGTGTGCAATCAAATACAAGAGTCATCAAAATTCGAAAGTAGTTCAACTAAAAAAGTATACAAAATTATTGGCAATTTGACATGTGATACAAAAAATGTAGTATATCAAATTCAGTGTAAACAATGTCCTAAAGAGTACATTGGCTCTACAACAAATAATTTAAGAATAAAAATGACAGGTCACCGTTATGATTTTAAGCATAATGATGAATCAAAACCATTAGTCATTCATAGTAAAATACACAAAGAATCTTTTGAAAACCTATATACAGTAAAACCAATTGGATTAATAAAAAATAATTCAAATACATCAAAATTAAGAAATTTAGAACAAGCATGTCAAATTGTCACAAAATCTAAATTTCCCTATGGATTAAATCTTCGATAAATTTAAATCATATGAACACTCATCACATCTTTACACCCACAGTTTGAACATATGTTTATCATTTCAAGAATATTATGCTTATTAATCTGTTTACATGTATGTTTTTAATTATTTTATGTGTTTCGTTATGTTGTTTTGATCTGAAGCAGCGTAATGCGAAATATAGTTAATTAATATTAATATGTTAGCCTTTTTCTACATACATACATACATATATATATATATATATATATATATATATATATATATATATTCACTAGATTAATGAATATGAATTATACTTAATTACACGTACACGATGAAACATCAGAGCACCATGAACTGTGTAAACCTTTAAATACGTTAAATTTAACATAACAACAAAGTGCGTTTTTACACTATGTTTATGCGTTACATATTAGTAATACTAAATTTAACATTAGTAAACAGTTAGGCCACGTGTAAGCTGCCTGATGCTCAGTTATGATTTTATACTTGGAAAAGAAGTTTACAAATGATCAAGTTTAGACATAACGATGGCAAATGACCTTAATCCGTTACTCCGTCAAACCACCCACTAGTCAGTCAATAATGCACTTTATACTCAACATAAGCAAAGAACGAGTCTTCACTCTCACGTTCTAGGAGTTAGAATTTGTTCTCTCTGTCACCATTCCGGCTTTTTTACTAACCGATATTTTTCCTACTGGGGAAATCAATTATTGCCACATTTTAAATTAAGAAGTGATTTAGAGAGAGTAAGATCAGCAAAAAAACTCCCTAATTAGTCCTAAATCAAACACTAAGCTACTTCAAAGTCGTCTCAAATTATCTCAAAACACGGTCATACAATCCGCCATTTAGAATAGCGACATGTGTTATCAACACTCCAAATAAAGTTTGAACTTCCACGTTAACAACTACAGGTCAAGAGTTTGAGGTGAGATTCTTTAGAACTAATCTTTGAAAGTCTGGATAACCGATCCTTATTACCCTCAGAAGAGAACTACAATATAACTTATACTAAATAGCTAATTCAGATTTAAGTTACATTAAAATAAAGTTTTTCTGCCGGATCACTGTCTCACAAGCATCCCATCTAACCACCGTATTCTTGTAACTGCGATATTTTTAAGTCTGCATATGTTTGACAACATATCTGTTTATGGGTTTACATAGTAGAATTGACGAATTTACACAACTAAATGGTTATTGCTCTCGACAAAGTTACCCTAGAGTAATTACGTGGTGTCAATAACACAGGCTAGATCAGGGTACGTCGGAAGTAATCAGTTGTTAGGTGACAGCACTGATTTCCGGCGGACAATTGGACACGAGTGGACCTCGTGCAGTGACAGATAACACTAGTAATAGTCATGACTGAGTGACATCAGCCAGTGATTACTCGTACTTCACGAAACTCTCTACTCGTAATCATCAGCACAAAGTGATGGAACTCTCAGTGCGAAGTTTACAGGATAGGTAATCCTCGGTAGTACAAATACTAACACTTATATCACCACTAGAACACTCATTTTATATTACAAGTTTAACTTAAACTTGAAGCAATTGCAGGTAATTTGGTAATGAGAAGGGACGTGTAAAATAAAATACAAATATTTTACAGTCAAAGATCTGCTGAAAAACAGCGAAAAAAGAGATTTTAATGCCTTATTACCGTCAGCATAAAGCTGTGTTGTGAGAAAGGCCCGAGGATTCTGAGACCCCAACAAAACAACTTTTTAATGAGATTTTAATTGAAGTGAGGAAGACAAAACGATATTTAAAAGTATGACTCTTTTTTGTTTATCTAACACATTTATCTTGAATGCAGATGTGTTTTTTCTGCAGGTTTCAGATCTTTTTTTTTTTTTTTGTAGTGAAATAAATTACTTCATTCGTAATTGAATAAAATACAATACAATATTTCAACAAAGTCCACTTCGTCTGAAGTGTTTCTCACTAAACAAGTCCAACATGTTGATAGACTTTTAAAACATCACAAAATAACACTGATATAAGCTGAAAGTCAAAAATATTGTACAGTTAACGCAATACTCTACAAAAAAACGGTACAGTATCCATATGATTTTTAACTGCATGTTAAACGACCGTATATCAGACTATTAACATCAATCGGAGTTCTCAAAAATGCTGAACAAAACGTCAAACCCAAATCAGAAGGCACCGAATTATTGTATTTCCCGAAATTCCTGAACACGCCACGGAACAAAAGGGACGGGAGATGAAAGTGTTGAACAATGGCTCCCTGCAGGAATGCATGGGCACGCAGCGTGTCCTGTACGTCTTAAACTGTTTATGTTAGTGAATAAACAATTCATGAAGAACTATTTTGTTACAGACACGTTGAAGGCGTGTGAGATGAACGGCTCGGACAATGGCTCCCTGCAGGAATACATGGGCACGCAGCGTGTCCTGTACGTCTTAAACTGTTTATGTTAGTGAATAACAATTCATGAAGAACTATTTTGTTACAGACACGTTGAAGGCGTGTGAGATGAACGGCTCGGACAATGGCTCCCTGCAGGAATACATGGGCACGCAGCGTGTCCTGTACGTCTTAAACTGTTTATGTTAGTGAATAACAATTCATGAAGAACTATTTTGTTACAGACACGTTGAAGGCGTGTGAGATGAACGGCTCGGACAATGGCTCCCTGCAGGAATACATGGGCACGCAGCGTGTCCTGTACGTCTTAAACTGTTTATGTTAGTGAATAACAATTCATGAAGAACTATTTTGTTACAGACACGTTGAAGGCGTGTGAGATGAACGGCTCGGACAATGGCTCCCTGCAGGAATACATGGGCACGCAGCGTGTCCTGTACGTCTTAAACTGTTTATGTTAGTGAATAACAATTCATGAAGAACTATTTTGTTACAGACACGTTGAAGGCGTGTGAGATGAACGGCTCGGACAATGGCTCCCTGCAGGAATACATGGGCACGCAGCGTGTCCTGTACGTCTTAAACTGTTTATGTTAGTGAATAACAATTCATGAAGAACTATTTTGTTACAGACACGTTGAAGGCGTGTGAGATGAACGGCTCGGACAATGGCTCCCTGCAGGAATACATGGGCACGCAGCGTGTCCTGTACGTCTTAAACTGTTTATGTTAGTGAATAACAATTCATGAAGAACTATTTTGTTACAGACACGTTGAAGGCGTCTGAGATGAACGGCTCGGACAATGGCTCCCTGCAGGAATACATGGGCACGCAGCGTGTCCTGTACGGCTTCCAGCTGTACTACACGCCGCTCCTCGTGTGTCTGGGGACGGTCGGCAACACCCTCTCCGTCTTCGTCTTCTTCGCGACGAAGCTGCGCAAATCGTCCTCCTCCTACTATCTGTCTGCCCTCGCCATCTCCGACACTGGCTTCCTCATCGCACTCTTCGTGTCTTGGCTCAATCTCATAGACGTCAACCTCTTCAACATGCCTGGCATTTGCCAACTCACCGTCTATCTCACCCAGGTACATCAAGTAATGTGTAGAATGAAAATTACATAGAATATTTATCGAAATTTGTTTACTTATGAAACAAGCAAGCCATATTGAACGACTAAAATAAAGAGATTAATAATAAATTTTTCAATTAAATTCTAAGACAAAATGGTACTGAAAATATATACCACTCACTCGTACGGTTTACTGTTCAGTTTGATTCCCATCTTGTAAAACATTAAAATATTCAACTAGTTGGAAATTATGCTACACAATATATTTGTTAGGAAAATTATGGTTCAGCTATGGTAATGGTTAAATCATTGCAAAAGACACATTTACTGACATTTTTAGGTATACAACACATAGGTGACATCCTGGACTGCAATAAGTAACGTTACTCATGATCGAATATTCTCATATACCAGAACTTAAAAATGCACGTATGTTGCACAGCAGTAATTAAAGTTTTAGCTAAGCATAAGCAAAACTTCTCCAGCAGGTTGATCGGAAAATTATTTTTATGTGCATGTGTCTTCACGATACGGTTGAAAGGCTATAAAATTGAAGGTTTTGAACTGTTGTTTTCCACGCAAGGAATATCAATATTACTTTATCATCCTAGCATCTGTATTTGTTGATTTTCAACATATTTTTTTTCCAATGGGAACATTTTACCTTAATTAAAAAAACTCCTAATAGGTGTAAAAATATTAAATCGTTATCCATTTCTGAGCGGGATTTGCATGCGAATTTTAGTTAAGCTGCATTTCATCTTCCGCTGAGTGTAGCGTCTGATCAGACCAGCCTCCTAGAATCTGGAGTCCACGTCCGTCTGAAAAGAATCTAAATAGAAATCGGCGACGAAGAACTTCAAAACAAACTCTACTCATCTTTTCAACATCGAAACGCCAAGGCAATAAAATAAAGCGTAATATAGATGGAGAGTTCTCATTGTCTCTTCAGGTGCATCGTAGATTGAGACACGATCCTAAAAGCAGGCGCATGTGGACCTCTGAAACGCTGCATTATCAACATTCGCATTAAATTAAGCCTTGTCACTATAGTTTCGATATGGGATTTACAAATTATATATATATATATATATATATATATATATATATATATATATATATATGTTACAAATTGTGTAAAGAAGAAAGAGACTTGAAAACCTGACTAAAAACTACTACTGAAAGTAAAAAGAAGACTCCATTGTATTATTTGAATGTCAGTGATCAACAAATTCGTGCAGGGCAGAGCTGCCGAGGACGAGAGTGCGTCTTAAGCTGCCATACACGATTAGAGCGTTGATTGAATTTTGGTTTCACGTCAGCTAAGGTGGACCTTGTACGGTAATCATCAAAAACAAATATCCTTCGAACATGATTGAACACTGACAGAGATTCAAACCATTGTCTGATGTCAAACTCGCCTGACCGTGTGTGGTGGCATCCACACTAAACTTTATCCAACCTCGGCGAGCACGCTTGTGGTTCTCACTTCACTCTGCGTAACCGGAGAGAACTATACGTTCAAGAGTTCCTATAAGTTGAAAAAATAACTTTAAACTTATATTCTAAATACAAAATGTCATTATTGTAATATTGTACTAAAATTAAAACCTTAATTTATGTTATCTATAAAGAATCTCTAGTTTATTTCATTATTGTAACCGATAAGTTGCAATAACGCCTATGAAAAACCTTCATCCGAGATCTAACAAATGGTTTCCCCTGCTTTAAGGCTTTTAAAGACTTGTTTGATATTAAGCAAACTTGTGTTTTCAACAAATACTGACTAAACCTGATATAAATAGGGAAATTAGAATGTGTCAGTAGATTGGTTGATACGTCAAGAGTTATTTCAATGAAATAATAAGTTTTGAGACAACGGTCTACTACATTGCAGAAAATTGTTTCCTTGGACATACAACAATGTAGGCAATTAAATTAAATGCAGATACGTTTAACAATTTAAAAGAATTCTTTTCCTTACATACGTTTCCATACAATATGGCAGAGGTTCAAGAAAATTATGGTTGGTTACATCTCAATTATAACGCACCGTTGAGAAAATGTATAAATGTATTGGAACTATTATTTTTCATAAAAATTATTTTTGTGAGCAATATCTTATACTTATACTATCTTATACACCTTATACAATTTCGTATTGAAGATTTTGAGCAGTATACAATAACTTATTCTTTGTTTAAAATTTATACATGATGATGGAAGGTTTGAAAGGATAACAGAATTTCGGACATATGCTATAGTTTATTGTACTTGTATTTTATTATGGTGATATACTTTTTGTAACATAAAATTATGGAAATGTCCGAAATCGTGTTATCCATTCAAAAATTATAAAATCATTACAGTCCGTATAATCAATAATTCTCCTAAAAATACCTTTACCATTGTATTGTATTACGTTAATGTATACACCGTATGAAGTTTGAAAAGTGTACAATATCAGTACAACACAAATAAAGACAGTATGAACTGTACTTCCATTAACTACTGTTAAACTTTCAATAACTCCTGAAACGACTATAATGGTAATAGCATGAGAAAAAGAGCAAATTTAGTCTAACTAGAAATTTATAAATAGACAATATATAATATTGAATGTTATGTAAATCTTAAATTTTGTGGTTAGAGATGAGAAAATGGGCATTGGCATAGGGATGATTGAGATTTTAGTAACGATTTTATAACTCACTCTATGACAAGCAATTCCACCTATTCTTTACAAAATGGTCAAACTAACCACTAATCCAAAATATAGGAGCATGTTCACAGCTTCATACGGAGCTGGTATAAAATTTATCCTTGTTAACATGTCGTAACCACTGTCACGTCACGTGACACTAACTGTCACGTAATACAGCTAACATAAAAGCGCGCATAATCGTCACACACCTGATAAGAGATTCATTTCAATGCTCTAAATATACTGTATGTAATGAGTAAAATTACTAATAAATAAGAGATATTACTCGTTTTATGCAGCAAATCAATGTCCAGTATTGTGATTTGATATTTTATCTAACCTTACGTTCATACTTTACAGGTTTTTTTTAATGGTACTCACCGTTTAAATAGAAGAAATTATTATTCTCTTTTACTTTTATATTTCGGGAGATTTTGTACTTTCATCATCAGGAAAATTTACATACAAAAATTAACACATTTGAACAAGAAATCATTACATTTCACCACAGTACCGGTTTACGTCGTTTATAATTGTTTTATTCTTTGTTGAGTTGATGTTTGTATTTTTACGTTTAAATGTGTTCATTTCAATTTCCTAAAGACTGCATTATTAAATCCCCCCCCCCCCCAAAAAAAAAACAGAACAGAATTATTTTCTTTTCTTCTATTTAAACAGTGATTAGGCTATATAAGCCATTTGGCATATATGTAAATCTTCCACCAGAAGCCTACTGGTCTTTAATTATGTTGTAAGAAAGATACTTATTAATAGCAGTATTATTAAACATACCTTTGTTGAACATCAAGATAACTGCTAACTCATAATATAAGGAATGTAAAAATAAGACAACAGGTAAACACATTTAAACGTTAAAAAACCTTATTTAAAATGAATACAAACGTTACACAGAGGAGAAAATATATTTGAACCCATTGTAATAAAGTTTACATGAACGAACCGGTCATGAGAGGAACGTATTTGCAAGGAACTTATTTCCATTTCCTTTCATTTCCTGGATGCCACAAGATGTCCGAGCTAGATATGGTAGTCGCTTGCTTGTTATCCTAAGTTATCCTAAGTTGGCGGAAATGAATCTTAAGGTTTAATTAAGGTACGCCTGTTAACGTGAGATTAATAAAACTTTTATCTCGTAGACAGTTATCATCATTTTCATTACCTATGCATAAAACACACAACTTTTATCGGCTTTTATAATCAACTTCACGGTTATTCTTACACTAAAACAAGTAATTTATTAAAAAGCGTTTCTTATTTAAAATTAGTTATAGTAAAACTATAATTATAATATAGTAAAATTAAAGTCACAATATATTTTACGAGATATACAGTATGCGCAATGATAATGGTAAAATGATGTTTTATAGTAATAAATCACATTGAACACACTATACTTATTATTATTTACTTTAATATATATATACAAATAAATATATACGCATATATCCTAATATAGCGGGTGTTCCAAATTTTAACCACATTGAAGGGATCTTAAACATTATGAGAGATACAACAAAGAATAAATGGACAAAGTTGTGAGTATTAACAATATTAACAAATCAATGTGGTTAAGTTAATTATTGGTTGGGTCGTTCAATTTTTCAAACTGTCATAGTTCTCTCATTGGAAATTTCTAGTTTTAAAATACTGCAATGAAATATTTTCAAGACCAGCAAGCAAGAAGAGTGGGGTTTGACTCAATTGTTTTAATGCAAAAAACACATATATCTTAATCAAAAGAAATTAGATATTTTATTTATATCAAAAATATCATATGTGTTACACGTTCCTTGTGAGTTTCGTCAAATAATTCATAAAACCCCGTTTTAGTGTGGTGTTTTAGAGTAAAGTTTCATTCTACTATTCGGATAGTAAGTAAACTTGACAAGGTCAGACTGAAAATGACTTACTGACGTGTTTATGACTTACTAGCACAATAGCCTGATAGACTTGTATCATATTTTATAATCTTATACAAAATAAAAAATAATCATCCAAAACTAATTAAATTTTAACACACCTTATTAACTAAAAATACAATATAATACATAACTTGATTGTTTTACGTAATAGGAATGAAAACAAACGTTTTCTAAGTAAACACTGTTTTAGAGTAGCTTTTAATTTACAAATAGTTCAATATCACGCACATTTTACAAATATTTCAACACTGTACGTTGCTATGCGTTTATAAATTTGAAGAAAGATAAACAATAAAATATGGAATAGGCTATAAGAATACAAGTAAAACTAATATCAACACTTACTTATTATTATTAATAAGTATACAATTATTATTAATTATAAAAAAATATATGATTTGCTCGATATTTGTATACGACGGATTGGTAACAGATTAAACATTACTTATCAAATATTTATGCTACTTATATAAATGTTGCAAAATGTAAATTAACTGAATTCAAAACGCATATTAAATGTAGAGACTCATCATTAAATAGAAACACACATTTTAATAATAAGGCTTTGTTGTAACAAACATTACAACACACTGTTACCCGAAGCTTAATAGACCTTTCTCAGCAGTTTGAGGGAGATAAGCGGACTCTGTTTAAACTGAATCCAAAGCATTCCTAATATAAGTGAGCATTAGGTTATCGCAACCATTTCCGAATCATCGGATCACTAAGTTTCCAGACAAATGCTTTCTAACCCTGTCGTTGGGGGAAGGGAGGGGGTCTAAACGGTTTCTTATAGAGCAACGATGCAGTAACACAAAGTTGTAAAATAGTACGTGCCGTTTGGTTGAGTGGAAATACATAGTGTTACAACAGTGACGAAATTTGACGTTATACGGTAACACGCTATCAACCTCACTCGTATATTTACTGTAACGTTCATAATAGATGTGTTCCACAAAATTTTCACCTTAGTCAGTTGCAAATTCAAGTCCTAATATTAATCCTCCAATAAAAATGTTAACAATTACAATATTACTACGAAGTGTTTATTTGTTTTATATTTTAAAGAAAGGTCGAAACTAACTCAGATCCAAAATCCAACGTCTTAGACTGCTCGCACTCTCGTATAGGGATTAAACTGCAACATGCTCAAAACTTCCAGACAGAACCTTGACTCCTGGAATTGGAAATGTTCCTACTACAACAGTTTATATTGTACTTAAATGTGCTACTATTATAAAATTACATGCACTGTCCTGTCGTACGTTAAGAAAACCTGTAAATTATTTTAGTTGTTAAAACTTGCCCTTTTGTATGTAATCATAAATTTGCATTTTTAACATGACCAGGAAATATATTTATCATTGATCTAACGATATTAAATGAATGAAACGGTCTAAAAACTTCAAGAAACTCCATTTACAACATATTGTAATTGTACACGTAATTTTAAGTTGTTGGCAGGTACCAAAACAGGCAATTTATTTAGTCTAAAATGGTTGTTTTAAGAAAATAACTTTGAATATAATTCGTAATATTGTACTTCTTGAATTCCAGCCAATAAAACAAGCGCATAGAAACTCACGACAGTAGTACTTAAAGGCTCTCTCATTTGACTCATTTGCATTTTTTTAATGAAGCTCAAATGGCCACCAGACCTTTAAATTTGCATATCTGTCGGGTAATGTGTACACTTACAACTACACTTAGTTTTAACTTCAACAATATTGCAAGAGATTGTTCTCTACTGCCTTACGACACGTTTCTAAATATAAATCAGATTTAAGATTGCAAACTACAGAAAGTCGTTGTATTTCTTTAAATTTAGGTGTGGCTTTTTCATTTTTATTTATTTTCTGTTTTTCAGGAAAGTTATATAAGTGTTCTATGCTTCATAAAACCTGATTTAAACCCATTCTATTCACTAATTAATAATTTGTTACAAAACAAAACTTCGCTCAAAGTATATAAAGTTGGGTATTTAACAGGACTTTTACTTCACCAGCTTTACTAATGGTGGATGAAATTGTAAACTTATAACCCTGTACATAAATAATTAGCTACACCGCTTTTATACATTTATGTTGCACGGTGCACAATACAAACATATATGTAAACATAAATACAATATTTATAATATAGAAACATAATATTAACATTATAAAAAATATTTTCTCACTCCATGGACGATTTAACCAAAGGACAGTAACGTAATCGATACAAACGTGTTTAAAGTTTGTGTTAACTAAACGTTAATTGATTTTATCGAACGTTTATATGTAAACCTATTTTTAACCACATACTATAAATGACCATAACAGTTTAAAATGTATTAATGTTTTTAAGAAAAGTCCACTGCCAATTTAAGCCTTATTTCTCGTAGGCCACTGGCCTGTGCGAGGATCCTATCATACAGAATAACGCTATTCGCACACGCAGGTTTTGGACGAAAGAGAGAAAACCGAAAGATGAATATCGGTACGTCCATGTTATATAAATCCTTTCACACATAATTTTCCGTAAGTCTTTTACATCAATATCCAATAGCATATCACATCCAGTGAGCATTGGTGGGTAATTGGGTTGTGGTGATTTTACCGTCGTCGACGACAAAGTTCAAAGCTGATTTTATACGTAATACGAGAAGAAGTGGTTTTCGTTTTTACTTTATTTGACAAGCTGAAAATGATATAAATTAGTTTCTAAATTATGTTGATATATATACTTGTTCGGAACACTATGTCTACGGCAATATGATCGTTAACGTACTGAAAGACAAATTGAGGATTTGAGTCGAATCTGTCCAAATACTGGAATAAAATATATCACATAATATGTTTTTTTGTGTATCATAATATGTTTGCTAAAAGTATCTTTTCTGTATTTACCATATTCATTTTAGCAATCACTCTGACTAGCCGCTATTTCCGACGTCGCTTTCTCGTGTCCCCATCAACACGGAGTCAGGGCCCGCGGCCGGGGCAACGCAGAACCAGACTCGTACATTCGAACATTTGACGTCTTAAGCCAGTGTTAAGCTAATTAATAACCTCTTCTAACCTAAGAGATCATAAGAGTGAAAAACCATCCTTAAAAAATCAAAACACGATATTATCACGTAAAAAGTATATTTGAACTGGAAGACATGCCTATCCACTCGCTGGAAGAATTTTGCATAGTTGCCTCGTTATTTTGAATTATAGTTGAATTATTTTTTTCTTCCCTCGTCTGTATAGCATTGGAAACGTCATCAAATTGTTATCAACGAGAACAAAACATATATAAACAGGGAATTTTTAAAATATGATTGTCTGTCTGTCCGCGAGAACTGATAATAAGGCTCTAGAGACTTGAAACTCTATTAATTTTTGTGTCAAAATTAAAATAAATAATAATATTTTTACATTAGTCTTATGTGTAACTATAATGGCAAGGAGAAAATATCCGAATAAAAAATATATAATCAAACTAAGTAATATTATACGACGTTCTCTGATTTAACATAATAAAATTTGTGGTGAAGTTCTTTGTTGAAATAGGTTTTTCGTAAGATTTTCATTACGTTCTGTGGGATCCTTCGTTACTCATTGTATTGGTTAATCATTTCAAAGTATCATAAACATCTGAGCTGCCATTGTTAAAACAGTTAATGAATGACAATTATACATTTGTGTCTAATCAATAAGAAACTATTCTTGTTTGGTAGGGCATTTGCTCAACATAAAGGAATGTAAATATTTATACTTCGGTAATTAAAAAAAGCGAAGTCGTAACATTTTTTTCATTTTTTAGAGGAGGACCGATCCCCTAAACCGGCCTTATTCAACCCGTCCTCAGGAGTCACTGGCCTGGGCGAGGATCTTGTCAAACTGATTAAGGGAGAGATTCGATACAGATCAAGGCTGACAGAACTTATTAAAAGTATTACGTCACAGGCATAGTTTGAACCTGCGCTATCTCCAAATCATATCCAAAGTCCACTATCTGCTTTCCATAATTCCCAAGTGGTGTCAACCGTGTACGTGTTTAAAACCATGATGTATTATACTTGTATGTGCTAAATTTAGATGAAAACTGGGAATAGAACATGGCTGTTCTAGTATTTATGTAATAATGAGAATTACCTATCCTGTAAACTTCGCATTGACACTTCTATCACATTGTGGGATAATCTACGAGTGGGAACTGGTGCTGATGATTACGAATAGAGAGTTTCGTGAAGTACGAGTAACCCCAGCCTGATGTCACTCAGTCATGACTATTACTAGTGTTATCTGTCACTGCACGAGGTCCACTCGTGTTCCAATTGTCCGCCGGAAATCAGTGCTGTCACCTAACAACTGATTACTTCCGACGTACCCTGATCTAGCCTGTGTTATTGACACTACGTAATTACTCTAGAGTAACTTTGTCGAGAGCAATAACCATTTAGTAGTGTAAATTCGTAAATTCTACTATTTAAACTCATAAACAGAGCTGTTGAAAAAACATAAACTTTTTTCATATAACTTAAATCTCAACTAGTTATTTATTAGGGTAATTAGGATCGGTTATCCAGTATTTAGAAGATTAGTTTTAAAGAATGTCACCTCAAACTCTTGACCTGTAGTTGTCAACGTGACAGCCTAAATTTTACTCTGATTAATATAAAGATCACGGAGTGCCGATAACATATGCAATAGCCATTCTAAATGGCGGATTGTATGACCGTGTTTTGAGATAATTTACGACGACTCTGAAGTTGCTTAGTACTTGATTTTGAACTAATTAGGACGTTTTTTGGCTGATCTTCTTCTCTCTAAAGCACTTCTCAATTCAAAATGTGGTAATTAGTGAATCTCCAGTTTTAAAATAGTATGTTTCTTTTTCAGATTGGTTTTTTGGTTTTGTGATATAAAGTTCTTTATTGACTAATGGATGGTTGATATAGTAACAGAATTAAGGCCATTTGCCATCGTTCTGTGTCACAACTGAAAGTTGCCCATTTGTCCTTCTTTTCCAGGTATCAAATGATAACTCTTGAGAGCTGATGATTGAACTAGGGGAAATAACTCCTCAAGGTGGTATAAATGACAAAGATACTTCTCACCGTACAAGCGGAATCAACCCAAGTTGTTCGGTTGCCTAGTTGCACTTTAGATATGATATTTAGACCATTTTTTCTTAAAAACCTGTATATGAAATAAAAATATTCTCAGCTCATAGGTGGGAATATAGCTTTGCAAATTTCGTTTAATTGGTTAAAATTTAAGAAATACAAAATCTCAAACTATGTTAACACTAATTTTTTAGTTCTAAAATAATCATTATACAATAAGTAAATTGCTTTTCTTGGTACCTAGTAACTACTTTACATTACATACACATTAGCGTAAATTTTTTATTAAACTTACAATACATTGAGCTTGAGATCCTTTTTGACATTGTTCAATCAACGATAAATTTTATTTTTGTCAAGAATAAAATTTAAAGTAGTGATTAATATAAGTTAAATAATTCACTTACATTACATTCCTGTTTTTCATTCTAAAAATATAATTCTTTAATAATTTTCCTTACATTCGATCAAATGCAGCATTGCAAGTGGTGTCTAGAGTTGTAGATTGCCCGACCCAAACACATTGAGCGTGAAAACGTACTTTATTCCTGTGCACCACTGTGTTGACGAACACGGCACCTTGTCGTGGTGGCTGTGTATCAACAATATTCTTGTTACTTAAAGACTGTGGACATTCGGATTCTCTCTTTGAAATATTTTTTAAACTATTTAAAATTTAAAAAGACGATTATCACTATTTTTTCTCGTTGGCTTGGCACGATATATGACCATGTACGTATCTGACGAATGTTTATTAAGAATAAAAACCCAGAAATATTTACCTGTTACCGGATTTTATACCTAATCCGCCTTTTAAATTACAAAATATATAACAGCTTCAGCTCGTACAGTTTATTTAACTTCACTGATTCTCCGAGACATTGAACTTAAAATTTCCAAAAATTAAATTAAGCCTACATGCTGCTGGGTTAATGATCTCCCTTTTAACTACTCCAAAATAAAAGTAAAATAACGCTATGAAATAGATCACCGAATTGCTTTTCTTTCACGTTCCAGATTCCAAAAAAAAATTGAAAATAAATGTAATGTTAGCTACGTTAGGCAATCGATATTTATTAATATAAATAATTTGTAATATTATCAGAGTAGAAAACAGTAGTCAATCAGTATTAACTAAGGTCGTGAACAAATTAATCTAAACATTTAGCTTTTCTTATCTTTCTAAGATGTTTGCTGGCCTAATTGATTACCCACTAAGTGAAACTAGTGCCTCGTGGTGTAAATTATTCGATGTAATGTGTAGCAAAGTTTCTAGGGTCAAGTTAGATTGTTGTCCTTAATGCCGTATTCTGCAGTAATTTAACCTTTGGAGAGACGGCGCCTGACAAATGCCGGCCCTGATAGTCCAAGTTTCCATTCCCCGTGGAATCTCATGTCATTCCACACAAAATCACTCTACCTCCGCATTCATTACAGTGTAAATCAATCTTCGTCCCCAACTCAGGCTACCGGTATGATACCACTTACATAACCATATTCAGTAGTGTTGAAGATTTCACTTTCTCTACAACTGAATCTAAAATTCTAAATAAAAACAAATGCGTTTAAAGTAAATACTGTATTATTAATGAATTATTCACTTGTTTCGGTTCCGTTAAAAAGTAATGGCTTAGCTGCTTGCACCAACATTGATTTAATGAAAAGTATTCTTGAAAAGGGTCAAGTGTAAAAACCACTACGTAATTTTAATGTGAAATGTTTAGATTTATAAGAGCTCCTTAATGAGGCTGTATAAGGAATTAATGTAGTACAACATATTTAATTAAAGTAAGCAATGCAGATCATTAGAGAACAATTATCCGCGGGAGGAAGTAGAACGTTGGTAGGCCAATATCAAGTACGTCGCGGATTATTCATTATGATTTAGTACACATTTCAGAAATGTATAACGAGTGACTATAGTATGTATGGGATTATAGGAGGGGAGAAGGAGATGCTCTAAATTGTAATAGTCCGACCTACCCCCAGTGGCAGCTGATAGCAGCAATAATATCACACACCTAGGCTCACACCCCAAGTGGAATGTGACGCAATATTGCTTAGCAGGTTCAGTCAGGGCGGCAGAGGCACTCAATAACGATTACAATGCACCAGTCAATACCGGGTCTACACGGTCATTGCTGGCGTATATATTGGTTAACTAACTGACACGTCATTATCGCCAAGGGTGCGCCGTGTTATTCACTTTAAAAAATCTACTACAGTATAGATTACAGTTTTAAGAGGCAGTGTTCTATGTTGATGGAGTTTCAAACCACTGACGGTGCAATCATTTTATAAAAAAAGGTTATTTTCGGTGCGTCAGGTATACGCAACCAACCATCCTCGCATGGGGGTTGGGTAAATAAAAAAGGATATCAGTGTGGGGTAAGAAACAGCCATCCTCCCTCGTATGGGAGTTGGGTAAATAAAAATGAATCAGTGTTATAGGTAAAATTACACATTCTCAATTCTCATGGCACTTGGATCAGTGTCGTGTACGAAAGCAACTTTCTACCCCGTGTGGTATCACTGTTGCAGGTAATAGCACCCTTCCTCCTAAGAGTGTATACATTTAGTACTATCGTCATAATTATCAAGTAGTATACGACTATAGAGAGCTATAACAATTTGACAACGTTTAGGCTATTAAACTCCAACCCGCAATCTACACTTCCAGCGCCTTATTGAAGAAAACCACAATTCTAATTAAGGTTTACTGCGTAGTAAAATATCTATTGTTTAAGTGGCAACGATCACATAGTTGGCTAATCTGGCCGTACACCTCAAACAGCTATCTGAACTATAAAAAATACATATATAGCTTCTCGGTGTATGTACTGTTTTTGTTCAGAACTCCAGTAAATCCTAAAATAAATAACAAATAACTAAATAACACATTGTATACAAATTAAAACTCAGTTGCCTATTTACAATTTCTAAAATTTAAAATTTAGAAATTTTTTGCTTTATTGCTTTATTTAAGATTCGTGTAACAACAATCACGAGAAAATAGTATTACAGACACCAGGTCGCTGAGATCAAATAGGGTTTTTTTCAAGCGCTATTTACGTAATTTAAGTGTATAAAACAAAACATATTAACCGTGCCGCGGCAACGTTTCTCATCATGAGAGTAATATAAACACATTCCAGTTATCAATCACACAACGTTTAATTACTTTATGTGGAACAATGCACAGAGCAAGATGACTTAACAAATTTCCAACCCTGTATTCCTAGTTGCAACAGTCACATAAGTCTCCCAGATTAATGCACTCTCAGATTAACTATAGTTGGTACAATCTAGTCCCCTCGGCAATAAATCAGAGATATGTTAATTCTGACCCTAATGCAGAAGACAATCACATCTCTAACTCTATACCTAACATTACATTGATTTAAAAAATTGTTTTCACATTTTTGCAGCCTCATAGTTCAGAAGCCGAGGTCATTTTGCATTGTACAGAACATAATCTGTTTTTTTATCGATGGGAAAAGTCCTCTAAGAAAGTTACTGATCCTCAGGCGCGCTAACTTTGATGCAGGTTAATAGAGCATCACAAGGTTCAACATGTGAGATGCTAAATGTTTCAGATCACATTTGTTTGTTATCTTTAACGCACTTAGAACCATAACCGTCGACAGATAAATAAATATTAAATCGTCGTAACCTACCAATATAAATACTGTACCCTTAAATTGGTAACTTTTAGTATCTTTAAAATTGTTTTACGGTGATATACCTTATATATGTGTAAACATTTTCGTTTATCGTTTCATATTTTTAATCGTTAGATGCCGTCCAATTTACTTCCTGTATTGGTAAAAGTACAGTTTCGGAAAATCCTATTCTTTCTTAGGAATATTCCTGTATGGATTAAAAAAAACTAGGTACCGTCCTTATACAATGGAAATTGGTTCTCTGGGACAATCAAAATTACTAGTAGACAACGTTCATGGGTAATAAAAGTATGTTTTTACAGAAATCTTGAATTAATCACTTTTAACAAGTAAGCTCTACGTTTCTTTCTTTCCATTTTAGAATAATCCCAAATGCTATCTAGATGTTTTCCAATTAAAACCATCTGGTAAATAAATCAAAAGCACACATTCAGAACAATATAAACATCCACAGCAGAAAAGATTTCTTGGCAAACATAGACCATAATTTTAAAGTCGGACACTTGTGCACAAACTACTCAGCTGTGATTCTCTGGTCATATTTAGAACATATGACTCCGATGTTGGCGTAGTCCCTGGGTACATGCTGCCACCTCGGAAAACACACACACACACACACACACACACACAAGCATAGAAATCGAAATAAGGAAATGGTATGCACAATGGAATCAGAGGTTAATTTGGTATTAAACACTCTCAACCCAAAGCGCTGAAATAATGTGTTTATTAGTTGTCTATTTATTTATACGCTATTAAATTTGGAAACCATTTTAAGCTGGTTACTTTGTAACATTTATCAATATATGATTAGAATGGTGTGAGTACCCATTGCAAATCAATCGTGTTTACGCCACTGACACATCATTTCAAGCTTAGCCGTATGGGTAGTTACCGCACCCACTTACACCCTAACCATGCGGCGCGTTGCCACATTGTCATATCAGCTGATTCTATCGACACAACGTCTCGCTTCGATCCGGTCACTTACATCTATTTTTACTTCGGTGTTCAATTATTCCGCGTGTTTTAATTTTACTGTTATTTTCTACTTACGTACTGTGTCGTAGTGTACGCTTTTATAATACATTTTACATACGTGTTAATTTATATCGTGAATGTATAAAAAATTCTGGCAGATACATGAGAAGTAAAGATAAGTTCAAAAACGATTGCTAAGTATTGAATTCAGTTAATTATCCCATAACGAGTTATTCTTCCGTTACAGCTGGCAACACAGCTCCACAACCCAGGTTTGCATGGATATGTCTTGCATTAAATGGCTGTCTTACGAAAATGCCACTCATGAAATTGATGTTCCTTGACTAATTTTTTTATTTCAGGTGTGCAGTTTCCTGAGCGTCTGGTTTGTGGTGGCATTCACGGTGGAGAGGTTCATAGCAGTACGCTACCCTCTCAAACGACCGTCCATGTGCACGGTGACCAGGGCCAAGATGGTGCTGTCAGTGCTGACGCTGTTTACTCTCAGTATGTGCAGTCCATACCTCTTCATTTCTGCACCGCAGTGGAGGCCTGACCCCGATAGGTAACGCTAGTTAGTTCTGCCTTTCATATCCTCTCAAGTAACTAACTGTCCACGTACACGATGATCAAGGCCAAGATGGTGCTGTCAGTGCTGACGCTGTTTACTCTCAGCATGTGCAGTCCGTACCTCTTCATTTCTGCACCGCAGTGGAGGCCTGACCACGATAGGTAACACTAGTTAATTATGTCTTTCATAATCTTTTTATACCCTCTCAAGCGACCGTCCATGTGCACGATGACTAAGGGTTAAGATGGTGCTGTCAGTGCTGACACTGTTTACTCCTAGCATGTCCGTACCTTTGAGGCCTCACCTACTAGAAAACGATAGTTCATTCTTAGTTTCATACTCAATAGGTACTAATGTATAATCTGAGATATTTAGTAAAGTAAAATTGAGACACTTTATTGGAGAAAGTTGTAATAGAGAGGGGCTGTACCTCCAGATTACAATCTTATTTATTGTGTTCCAATAATTTTTTATGATTATAAAGATTATCCCTCATACATACCGTTGTTACTATATGCATATACATTACGCACCTCACCGACCGTTATTAAACCGTTATTTGGGTTATTATTACATTTACTTAATCATTTTAATCCAACCTTCTTGCCTTTTATATACACAAATAAAAAGAGACTTTGTGGAAAATTGTAATACATTGATAAGGTTTCATTGGTGAGATAAACAATTTGCATCTAATTTAGGCTATAATGAAAGTTGTATTTTTTTAGCTTTTTGTCGAATCATCAACATTTATCTACAGTATACTTAATATCACAAAACTTATGTGTAATGTTTTTACAATACGATATAGCTTATTCCATGAAGGATTAAAATTGATGTACGGATCAGAGTTATCTGGTCCCTTTCACAAGATATTCGATACAACAAGAACATTCCGCCTGGTGCGCTGCAGTATTGCATAGTTACACGAATGCCTCAGTTCCTGTATTAACCTCGCCGTGAACATCGTAATGAATTCTTGTACGGATTAACAGGCATTCAAGTCACGTTCTAATTAAAATTCCCAAAAACTTCTTTAAGCTGAAGAAAATCTTGAAAGGTTTAATCAAAGCACGATGTATTTGTCCAACAAACTCGAGACGAGACGCGAGCAAGGAAATGGTGATGCAAGACGAAATTTACTTTTGAATGGAACAATTTTGCATTCTGTTAGAGAACCAGGCAACATTACCTATAAAAATGACCACGATAAATCTTGCGCATATTCCGTAATAAATATGAAAGACGCCAGGTTTAACTGACGCAGCAGCGGCGTGGAGATGACACGTCAGCATCCATCATCACGCCGCGCACCGCCGCACCTTCATTGTATTACAGCTGCACTGCACTTGAGGGATTCTCATTAAACTAACTTTAATTAATTACTTTAACCATTAAATTCTGTCTCTCCAGACACTATACATAGTGAGTAATACCGTCAGTGCAGAATGTATCAAGTAACTATAACACTTTATCTTTCTCTGCCCTTTTTCTATAACTTGACCCAACGGGATAAAATTGCCTAATTTGTGTGGTCGGTCTTGGGGATTTTACAGTAATTGTTTAATGTAAACAAGTTAACTATCACCGTATTTATAGTTATAGCTTTTAGATTAATAATTATATTCTTCATTCCAGATCATACGTTGCTATTTAAAACTTTTGAGTTTTAAGCTTTTAAACGTTCTTCCAATACGACATATTTAAATTAAAAAATCTAAATCAAACTGCTCCTATCACATATTTCTTAAAACAACAACTTGGCTTGAAAAAATATAGGCTTCCATGATGTACACGTAGTAAGAAGAGCCCTGTTTACATTAAAAAATATTCTTGCAAACAAATAAGATGGCCATTTCTTGGAAAACACGCTTAGAAGACAAGTACTCTTGAGACAAGTTGGCTTGTTACGAAACCTGAACCTCTATTTAATTATCTCAAGTGGCGACTAATATTATACTTTTTAATTGTAAGAAATAGATGTGATTTTTTACATAATTAAATAATTCCACTTCCAATTTCTTGATACTTAATGCTCTTCCCAAAGCAGTCGTGAGATTGGACGAACAATATATTTCTTTGTTACATTGGCACTATAAAGAGCCTAATTAATTTCACAAACCGACAAACGGTAATTATGATAAGTCGTTATAACGCCATAAACTGCTCACATGAATCAATATCGAGCAATATCCTGCAGTCACGTACAATTCAATTTCCGAGATAATTGTGTCCGCGTGAGATGTTGTAATTATGGACCTCCTGGCGTTCCATCATTATTAATTATTTATGTGAAGCGAGTTTTATGAGGATATTAAATTCATTAATTGTGTTTTATAGACTGCGCCAACGATTCAAGTCGACAGTAAAGAGTACTTTTAATAAATATATCATGAACAAAAAATATCTCTTTCGGCACAAACGGAAGATACATTTTGAAAATGTCGCTTGAAACTATCGAAATGAAAATTCATTATTAATTGTTTAGATTCGTTGGTACACTGACTGTATAATTTCAACTGGTTGTATGAAGATTCTTTAGGGAGCAATCGGTTTTTGGTTTTTCTTTTTATTTGTAAAAAAAAACTTTGGTTACAGCACTTTCAGATGCCATTTATAAAAATAAATGTTTGTATTATTTTACGTGGGAATTTGAGGAATCTTTTAATTAGGCTCAATAACGATAGATAACGATATGAACTTTTTGAAAGGAGTGACATGAGTAGTCGTAGAAAATGAATTTTTAAGGAAACCGTTATTAAAAAACACGAGATTTTTATAAACTATATTTAACTAAAATATAAATTCCTTATGTCATAAATGAATTAAAAAGTGTTACCACAGAATAATAGCTTCGTGGACACTACAAAAGTATTGTGGTTTTTATTTTCAATCGTTTTTATACGAACCTTTTTACAAACATACCTACAATTTCTACTACACCCGTACGTAATACGTCATAGAAACATATAAAAATATGTTATATACTGTTTCTGTCGCGTGAGAAGTTATCTAAAAAAGCTATGAATTTTTATTACAATATTATTTCCCCAACAACAAAAACTGATAGCACTACCCGGTGGTTATTCTAATAATGTCATTATATTTTCAGTAATGTTTTAACTGCATCATCTCCAAACCTCACGATATATAAGCATAGTTATGTTAAATTAGATATAATCATATAAAGGCGTTTCTAAAATCATGAACGCCCGTTGGTCCAAACAGGTAAAAATTGTGGTTGTAATCAATCACTTGTTACATTGTTTACTTCCTTGATGATTTTTAAGGAAGTAAACCGTTGTACTCAGCTATATTGCTATATACCCGAAATCATCATGTTTCACTCTGCAATTCCTAAAAATTGAGATATAAATATTTCTTTACATACTTCTGAAAGGACGTCATCTTGAAACTGTAAGAGATCGAAGATTTTCAAGAGTAAAAGTTGTTTGAAGTTGCTTAGTCAACAGTGTCGCACTTTATTGCTATTTACATCGATTTCGTAATCACGCTACACACCCCCTCTACCAAAAAGTACTTCTCCACACCCTCAACCAACGTAATAATATTAAACTAACATATGTTTTTCCTGTGTTTAAGCTCAACGTTGTTAGTTTGCTCTTACTCTCACTCAATTATATCTACTTTGTGGTCACGCTACTCATCCCCTCCTCTCTGATAGTCCTCCTCATCATTCTCCTTCTTGTGTTTCAACAACTCAACACTGTTAGTGTGCTCACTTGTGGACCACTGGATGGATCTGGCAACCACACTCAACTTCATCGACTTCGTGGTCATGCTACTCATCCTCTTCTGTCAGATAGTCCTCCTCATCACTCTTTTTCTTGTGTTTCAGCAACTCAACACTGTTCGTGTGCTTACTTGTGGACCACTGGATGGATCTGGCAACGACACTCAACTACATCGACTTCGTGGTCACGCTACTCATCCCCTCCTCTCTGATAGTCCTCCTCATCACTCTCCTTCTTGTGTTTCAACAACTCAACACTGTTAGTGTGCTCACTTGTGGACCACTGGATGTATCTGGCAACCACACTCAACTACATCGACTTCGTGGTCATGCTACTCATCCTCTTCTGTCAGATAGTCCTCCTCATCACTCTTTTTCTTGTGTTTCAGCAACTCAACACTGTTCGTGTGCTTACTTGTGGACCACTGGATGGATCTGGCAACCACACTCAACTACATCCACTTCGTGGTCACGTTACTCATCCCCTCCTCTCTGATAGTCCTCCTCACCCTTTTCTTCTTGTGTTTCAGCAACTCATCACTGTTAGTGTGCTCACTTGTGGACCACTGGATGGATTTGGCATCCAAACTCAATTATATCCACTTCGTGGTCATGCTACCCATCTTCTTCTGTCAGATAGTCCTCCTCATCACTCTTTTTCTTGTGTTTCAGCAACTCATCACTGTTAGTGTGCTCACTTGTGGACCACTGGATGGATCTGGCATCCAAACTCAATTATATCCACTTCGTGGTCATGCTACCCATCTTCTTCTGTCAGATAGTCCTCCTCATCACTCTTTTTCTTGTGTTTCAGCAACTCATCACTGTTAGTGTGCTCACTTGTGGACCACTGGATGGATTTGGCATCCAAACTCAATTATATCCACTTCGTGGTCATGCTACCCATCTTCTTCTGTCAGATAGTCCTCCTCATCACTCTTTTTCTTGTGTTTCAGCAACTCAACACTGTTCGTGTGCTTACTTGTGGACCACTGGATGGATCTGGCAACCACACTCAACTACATCCACTTCGTGGTCACGTTACTCATCCCCTCCTCTCTGATAGCCCTCCTCACCCTTTTCTTCTTGTGTTTCAGCAACTCATCACTGTTAGTGTGCTCACTTGTGGACCACTGGATGGATTTGGCATCCAAACTCAATTATATCCACTTCGTGGTCATGCTACCCATCTTCTTCTGTCAGATAGTCCTCCTCATCACTCTTTTTCTTGTGTTTCAGCAACTCATCACTGTTAGTGTGCTCACTTGTGGACCACTGGATGGATCTGGCATCCAAACTCAATTATATCCACTTCGTGGTCATGCTACCCATCTTCTTCTGTCAGATAGTCCTCCTCATCACTCTTTTTCTTGTGTTTCAGCAACTCATCACTGTTAGTGTGCTCACTTGTGGACCACTGGATGGATTTGGCATCCAAACTCAATTATATCCACTTCGTGGTCATGCTACCCATCTTCTTCTGTCAGATAGTCCTCCTCATCACTCTTTTTCTTGTGTTTCAGCAACTCATCACTGTTAGTGTGCTCACTTGTGGACCACTGGATGGATTTGGCATCCAAACTCAATTATATCCACTTCGTGGTCATGCTACCCATCTTCTTCTGTCAGATAGTCCTCCTCATCACTCTTTTTCTTGTGTTTCAGCAACTCAACACTGTTCGTGTGCTTACTTGTGGACCACTGGATGGATCTGGCATCCAAACTCAATTATATCCACTTCGTGGTCACGCTACCCATCCTCTTCTGTCAGATAGTCCTCCTCATCACTCTTTTTCTTGTGTTTCAGCAACTCAACACTGTTCATGTGCTTACTTGTGGTCCACTGGATGGATCTGGCATCCAAACTCAATTATATCCACTTCGTGGTCACGCTACCCATCCTCTTCTGTCAGATAGTCCTCCTCATCACTTTTTTTCTTGTGTTTCAGCAACTCAACACTGTTCGTGTGCTTACTTGTGGACCACTGGATGAATCTGGCATCCAAACTCAATTATATCCACTTCGTGGTCACGCTACCCATCCTCTTCTGTCAGATAGTCCTCCTCATCACTCTTCTTCTTGTGTTTCAGCAACTCAACACTGTTGGTGTGCTCACTTGTGGACCACTGGATGGATCTGGCAACCACACTCAACTACATCGACTTCGTGGTCACGCTACTCATCCCCTTCTGCCTGATAGTCGTGCTCAACACACTCATCAGTAAGACAGTGTGGAGACTGGCGAGGGTGCGACGTTCCATGACTAACTCGGGCAAGACGGACACCCCCGTGGGCTTCAGTGTCGGGCCGGGCAGTGTCAAACGACCTATACTCGCACGCTCTCAGTCCAAGCAGAGCTCATCCTCACAGACTAAAGTTACTGAAATGCTCTTAGTGGTGTCCTCAGTGTTTATTTGCTTAAACTTGCCATCGTACGCCATCCGAGTTTGGATTTTTGTCACCGAGGTAAGTAATGTTTAAAATGAAAACAAAATTACACAATTATTGGTTTATAATACATTTACAGGCTATTAATTATAAAGCGGTGTACCTACATTATTTCTCGTATTCATTGAAAGGATACATATTTTACTTGCATTTTATGATGTTTTGTCGAATAATAATTTGATAAATACAAAGTAAGCTAATGTAAAACCATAAGACAATCCACAATTTTACTGACCGTTATCTAAACATTATTTTTAATGTCGTGTTCACAGAAAATCACTGTTTGTACGAAAGTTAATATTGAAATGATAAAAATTTACGTAACTGTTATTAGAATACAATTACAATTCATACACAGATAGTTAATCTTTAAAATCCGTGTTGCATGGGTAGATAAAACAAAGTGTCTTTCATTGTTTATCGATCAGTGATCTAAAGGAGAAGAAGATGCAACTTAAAAATGCCTTGCCGCTATTCTCATGAATTCAAAATAGGCCTTTCGCTAAGGGTGTAGTACTTTGTATGTAGGCAGGAAAGCAAGTGAATGGATACTACTTATCAAGGGAAATCTACAACATTTCCTATAATCTATAATGAGAAACGAGATTTTGATTATAGTTAATAGAATATTACGCCTATAATAACGTAGAGGGGAATTGAATAGGCATTAGGTATACCAAATAATGTAGTTTATGGTCAAAACAGAAATATTGCTGGCTCAAACACAACCGCCACAAAAATACTGCTTGACTTGCACTGGGCTTTACGACCTCTACACCGTTTATAGCCTATGGTTATGTAATGACTTTCAGCATTTTGTTCACTAAATACGTTTACACAGTTTATGGATCGTGTAAAGTTGGATACATTATCTCCAAGTTGGATACTCTTGCACATCGTATGACGCTTCCTTTAGTTTCAATTACTAGTTTTACCATGTTAATTGTTGTCATCTCCGTGTACCAACGCAACCAACTTATAATTTCTAGAGAATATTATAAGCTTGTTTTATTTGTCGCAAGGGTCGAGCGGAGATGGAAACAGAGAAGACACGTTTTTATCGACATATAATCACTTGGCGTTGTGCCACCAACTCCTGGAAAAGTAATTAATTTAACTTAACTTTATTGATGCTGCTACAGCGTCCCACCGGTTCGCAATTTAAAGCCATTCATAAATACTAGAACATGACTTTATAAATTGTTATTTTATTTCATTTACAAACAAGCTTTTGTTTTAAATTAGTTCTCAGCGAGAGAAACTTTTAAACTATTATTTAACGTATAAACAGATTCTCCACGAACGGTGGAGCCGTTATTACGTAAGTTGCAAAGTACATATGTAAAAATGTTTTTAAAATACTTAGTAGTAAGTTATTGTGAAGCTTATTGATTTAAGAAATCCTTTTGCTCATTAGGGATTAGTGAATTCACGAACTATTTTGATTAAATATGCGACTTTTTAGTATTGGCATATTTATTATAACACTGATTTATGAACACGACCACTGTTGTATTTTCTAATTAATTCAAAATATGGAATTATACTTAAATTTATTGATTACTTTAGCTGCTTTCAATAACAAAATCACAATGTGATTGCTGATTTAAAAATTTAATATTAACAAAACATATGTTTTCAAGAAACTTTTCATAGCCTAATTTTAGACAGCGCTTATACTTACACATTCTTTTTTATTTTTTAAGGTTTTAAAATATGGCAGCCTTTACAAAAAATACTTATGTGAGTTATTGAGTACTGCCGAGCAAAAGGCATGTGGAAAGTTTCAGTGTGTTTAAAGTATTAACATAATACGATTATAAAAAAAAAATACAACATTATTCAAATTAACCTATAAATCTAGCATCTTTAATTTGATCATTTAAAATGACTGGCACATTTAGGAATGCTAGAAGGGATATATTAGATAATGGAATCGGTTTTTTGTTGAGTTAATTTCTGTTTTCGGTGCAAAATTACAGACGTAACATCCACGTAAACAGAAAAATATACTCTGTGTCATTCTAAGAGACATTTCATATCAAACATTCAGGTAATTTTGTAACCAGGCCCAAATAACTTTTGAAGTATAGTATGTACATGAGATAAAAAACTTCGGAGAGTGACATGTTTTTTTTTTTAAGATAAAGTTTAGGAAATACAAATTTTCATAAATAAAAACATCTTATTTCTTCAAGCTCTCTCTCATGTACAATTCATAAAAGACATAGTTTAATGACAAGGCAATTGTTTTCATTTTCATGTCTTAAGAAAAGGCATTTAAAGAGGACTATTAAGGAGGAATTTTTATTACAACAACAGAGCTCGGTACATCACATCACCTTAACTAGTATTTTTCAATTTCATGTCCTTGCTTAAATATCCCTAAAAGTGAGTTATTCATTTTTTTCCTTTGAATATACAATGACCTTGCAATGGACATTCAACCCGTTAAAAGAAGTAGAATTTGGATTGACGTGTGAACATTGACCGGTGAGCCCATCCCAACGTCCAGTCTTCTTATTTTGTGCTACAGTGAGCAATTTTATAATTAATTATAACTCACATGTTTTATTAGCTCATTCATATTATAGCTTAATCTTTTTCTCATCAATATGTTTCTGTTGCATCATTTTTGTTTAGTTTTTGTTCCTTCTGGAACCGGTCCTTCAAGGAATACTTCCTACGTATATAAAAAAATTTCCTTTAATTAATAATCCATATATTTATTACAAGGGTTATTATGATTAAAAAATGTATAAAATAGAAACGATAGCTTAAATTGTTTACCAGTTGTCGTTACATGTTACTGCAGGATTTAATAATACAGGCGTAATTACTCAATAATTTGTCTGGACCCCACGAAGTTGGGGTCCTTGATGACAAACGGTGGGGTCCTGCTGTTGAAACTAAAAAAAGAACAATTATTCTAACACGTTCTTTTAATTAAAGTAAACGTGACATGTAAGAATGGAACCGAACACTGTTATAAGACGTGACACAATTGTTTAAGTTGAACATCTTGTGAGGCCGATAAATCTTGGTTTCATAACAATTCACAATTTACACGAGCTCGGGTTACGGTGCTGGTGACATTCAGATATTAATTAACGGGCCCAGAGCGATTAATTTGTGGTAGTCCCGGGACAGAACATAATTACGAGTTGTTGCCAAGTCATATCTGTATTATGTATAATGTCAGGTCACAATAATTGGCTTTAATTATTTAAATAAGCTAACTCCACCACTTTCGATAGCCAGCTGTAATATTTACTTGATTAATTAAAGTTATTGTAAATGTTTTCATAGGGGACTATCTGAATTCCACGGAAGTGCGAACTCACAATTATTTAATTGTTGGTAGTAGTAAATGGACTGACTGTATTAAATAAAGAGAGAAACTGTTACTCTATTTACGTTCATTAAAGAACTAAAAGTAAAGTGAAACTGATTTTACTGTGTAAATACAAATTATGTATCATGGACAAATAAGGGAATATACTCAAAGTAAATTAACGTTATAAAAACGGGTATAAATTTACATGCACACTCAACAATATTGTGCGAATCTTTACAGAAAGGATTTCAGTCATAAACACGTTGCGAGTAGTACTTGTAACAACAACGCAACGGTTTGATGGCTTGTAAGAAACACTACACGTGAATCGAATAATGAAACGATAACAGAGGTACAATATTATATGCTCGCTGGTCTGATGAACGGGAAGTAACGGAGATCTACTTGGGTCATTCAGAGACAAAAACGAGATACCGAATATTAGTTATACCAAAATTCAATTTAAAAAAACACCACAACGTTTTTGTGCACGTTTGTGTCTTTGTCAGGTTTGCTCACAACTCAATTTACATGTTTATCAATTGTTCTTCCACTGGTTTATTCATTTTACTTTCTTACTCGTACTAAAGTTATTTAAAAAAATAATCACCTAATTTATAACCGTTTATTGAAATTATTTTCATTTTTTAACTCTTAATATGTTTGATGATAATGAAAATGCAGGAGATGCTATTTATAGTTAATTTAATACTATTGAAACAATTAACAAGTTCAAATGTAAAATGATACTTGTAAAAATTCTAACGTATGCAACCGTGTAAGGTTATTTTCCTTTAGATTCTTTAACAATTGGATGAGAAAATCGACAACATATATCTAAAATATACATACTCATATATTAAATGTGATATTAAACAGCAAAACAGCGATAACACGAGAGGTTCCGCCTACAGTGATTGATTTATGGCTGAGTCATCAACCATTAGTTCTAATTTTAGTAACACAACGTCACTAAAATATATTACAAATCGAGCAAAGACATAAGAGTAAAGGTTGAAGCAATTATAAGGTGGGCGCTAATACTCCAATAATTACCTATTTCGGTACTAGACCAACTTGGCAGGATTAACATTACTCACGTAGTCACCTACTCAAATAAAAGTATCTGATATTTCTACACATGACGTAGCTATGGTATGTATAGTCGATTCAACTTTTAGTGATGTCAAAGAAAGAATAATATCTGGATTGACAGTTGTTCTTTAATAAATATAAAGGTTCAAATTATACCATTCAATTAATTTAAAATCTGAACACATTTCAAGTGGCAAGTGAATTTAATACTTTTTGTAAAATGACGACAATTTGATACAGAGACCGGTCTCCTTTATGATTCTGTCACCTGTGTGTGGGTGAGGCACAGCAGGTGGCCTTCTTCGTGAGAAATCTCGAGACGAAAAAGTCCACCTCGATGAAAAGTTTGTGTGGTTAATCATACTTGATCTTAACGCCTCTCACTAAATCAAGCAATTTTTCCTTCGTCCAAGGTAATTTTTCCCGTTTGTTCGGAAGACAGGTTCTGAAGTGGTTCTGGCTGTCTAAAAAGATGATACTGCATAACATGTAACCATCATTCTGTTCCATTCCTGAGCAAAAGTTTTCAAAAAGTCTTCATCCGATGATTAGAGGGTTTCCTCATTGGTTTAAATTTCTTTGTCCTGAACAGTTCGGATTCAGGAAAAATAAAATTGACCTTTGATGATGTCACAAAACTCATGTATTGCATCGTTGGTGGCTTTGGGAGGCGAGAAAAAGTGCTCAGCATATTTCTTGGCCTTTCAAAGGCCTTGACTGCGTGCATACGACACTGCTGCATCAATTATGGACAAACGGTGATAGAGTTTTGCTATATGCATGACTTTCGTCATAGCTGAGTGGTAGAGAGCAGTGTGTCCAGTTTGAGAAAACACTGCCATACAAAGTGAAATACCATATGGTGTCCCCCAGAGTTCAATCATGAGACCAATTCTCTTTCTAATTTACGAAATTGAGAGTGACTTAATATACGGACGATACGACTCTCTGTATCCAATCAAAAAACGAATCAAAATCTATAAATCAAAATCTATAGACCAAAACCTATGCTGATGAACTGAAAAACTGAGTCAAACACTCAAAAGATCAATTTGAAAAGGAATTGTATCAAAAGAACGTGATGAATTTTTTGCCTCAGGCATTATACCTGACAGCTGTTCTAAATACAGACTTAATAGCTATAGAACAGAAAAAAACTGTCAGAATCCTTTTGAAAATAAAACCCAGAGCGACGTGTAAAATTGGCTTTCGGGGGACTTGAATTGCTGACCTTACCGAGCCTCTATATCTATATATATAAAAATGAAACTGTTCGTGTGTAACAGCATCACTCACAAACGGCTGGACGGATTCGCCTAATTTTTTTTTAATTTGTTCGTCTTGATCTGTAGAAGGTTATAGGATACTTTTTATCCCTTTCCCGATTCAGGATTCCGCCCCACTGGTTACAGAAATACCCGTAAGAAATGCATTGCAGCAAACATATGTTATTAAGTGAAAGAGTCTTTTCAAATTTTTAATCAGCTGTTCTTTGTAAACATATATAATGCGACAAACAGTGTGTTTTTCCTTTATGGAATCGTAAACTATTTGACCGATTATTACGAAAATTTGTATGTATATGTATTTTTCCACTAAGAAGGTTTCTATGCTATGTCTATTGATGTAACTCGCCTCCAGGTGGCGTTGCCAAAGATAATAGTTTTCAAAGCGCCTGCACAATATAAACTGCAATTACGAGACAGTTACGAATATTTAATAGCCAAACACTATTTGAAGGCGCTAAGTTATGATGTATATTTCTCTTGAAGATAAATTTCTGGTTGAACTTAAAGCTTGAGTGTTAGACCACTCTATAATAAAACACATGTACGTGTACAATGGCTATAAACATATACAGATTTTCTTGATCGTGGCAACAAAGCAAACTCTACATCGGTGTTGGAAATATAATTTACTTGAGCCAGAAGTCCACATACACGGGTAACGCTTGCGAAAAGCGTGCGAAGCCGCTGGAAAACAGCTAGTACTCCTCTATATGTAACCATTTCTTGCCGTTTAAAATGTGCAGAATTTCAGGGCAGAGATGTCTCAATACGAAATCAGAAGCAGGGACAGGGACCAGGTTAAACACCACAGAACAACTTCTTTCGAGCACTTGCATGTTCCACATGTCCTACATACATTAGAGTAAGCGTACGCTATGAATATTTTGAAAACTGAGAGCTCGTGCCACTCTACTATAATAACGGATTATATCCTGGAGACGTTCACGACCGCCGACGACGCCGCCTCAATGCACTCCACTTGCCTTCGCTGTCAAACCGATTATATCAAGTGCAAAGTGATTCTGTCATTCACGCCTTCTCACTCAAGTAAGATTAAATTTTACACAAAATTCTACACCAACATCAACTGATGCATCATTTTATAATAACTACATTGATTTCAATTTATCCACCGCACAAAAACGCCCATTTGTCCGAGTAATATTTATTTAGATCGAATTACACATCAGATATACACTCACGATCTCATATATGTAAAATATAGCAATTGGTGTTTTGATTAATTACACACTTTCGACTCTATCAAATAAATTACTGAACACTTGAAATTATTTAATCTTAGCACCTTTTCTGTATCACTCATGTTTAATAGCTTTATTAATAAGTTGACAACTTTATGAATAAGTAGTATGTACCGAGCGGCGCTGAATGGTGGCATTGCTCTACTATAAAATGCTATACTTACTTTTTGTAAACATTTTAACAATGAATATCTTTTCATTGTAAAATTTAAAGCCACTCACAGTTTAAAGAAAGCTTCCTCAATCAAAAATTAGTAATACGTTTTCTTTAAAAGCCTTTACAGTTTAAATGTCTTTAGTTTACTTAAGTTTAAATTTGGAGTTCACGAAATGTTAAAATAAAATATGTAGATTATTCTTGATTACAATAAAGTTACATGGCCGGATTTATAGAAAGTTCGAGTATTTACTTTGAAATGAAAAACAATATGGGGGATATGTTAAAATGTATCCTTAGTGTTCACACAAGTATATCGAGAAACGGGACTATTGATCACGTGTTCTTCAATGAAACGGCGTAACTATATCACAAAATATACACGACTAACATATACACTGCATGTGTTTCTTAGTATAATCGTTGTATGTTCCTATATATAGTTGCATAAATTATGTAGAGTTTCCTTAGTGTTCACACAAGTATATCGAGAAACGGTGACTATTGATCACGTGTTCTTCAATGAAACGGCGTAACTATATCACAAAATATACACGACTAACATATACACTGAATGTGTTTCTTAGTATAATCGTTGCATGTTCCTGTATATAGTTGCATAAATTATGTAGTTTCCTTACTGTTCACACAAGTATATCGAGAAACGGTGACTATTGATCACGTGTTCTTCAATGAAACGGCGTAACTATATCACAAAATATACACGACTAACATATACACTGCATGTGTTTCTTAGTATAATCGTTGCATGTTCCTGTATATAGTTAAAAATAGTAATTAAAAACAAAACACCATTCAAAATAATAATTCAAAATAAATTCATTTAATATATGGTGCAAACTGCATTTGGAAATTGTAAATTGCCTTTCAAGGGAGAAGTAAAGAAGTGGTAATTAGCTGATGAGGGGGGGGGGTGAGGGTGATTTTAGGATGTCTAGAAAACGCATTTGCGCAAACGCATTCCTTTTAAAAATTTAATATTAAAAATATGTCTAATGCTAAATACTTACAGTTATTAACTACTAACATGTAGCATGCAATTAATGTTTAAAATTTTAGTACACCTTGATAATATTTAATACAGACGATTTTATTTTAATTAAATAAGATTGTGTAAGAACTAGATTATTGACATCATCATATTTTGTTGTCATGAAGTAAAGATATTGAAGCATAGCGTCATAGCATTAACTAGAAACGGCTGTGTTCTCCAATTCCAGATTTCCATTCCTTTGGATTTTACAATTAAATAATACGGTAATCTCACAGAACAGAAGAATAAATACATTTTTTACATATATATGTAACATATATACATATTAATGTTCCCTCAGATCTGCACTAATAAACTACTATGGACTTCAAAACTCCATTCTTCAACTGGCTGTATCGACACCTAGAAATCCCGGGATGGTTCCAGATGGGATGCCTTCAAACGAATGTGACTTATCCCAACCATGTACGTATTACTTGTGTGCCAACAATGTATACCTAGGCAACACTTAAATATTTGTTGCCTTTTTTTATACCGTAGAGGAAATCAAATGAAACTGCGAGTAACAATTATTAATACATAACTTATTACAATCATTTAAACTATGAAATTGCTCAATCACAAAATTTTTTCTATGATACTATAA